>NW_026728839.1:1263938-1402500 GCF_030272615.1 Cryptomeria japonica
GAGAACTCCTGCTCCAGATCCTTCTTTAAAAAAAGCACCATCAAAATACATGTGCCACAAATCATGCTGTTGGAATTCCAATTTAGTTACAATAGAATCAGTATTCTTCAATTGAGGCAAGATTGGTTGTATTCTAAAATTGTCTAGATCCACATCAATCATACAATTCAGCATACTAGGGTCTATTTTCTCAATCACCCTAGGGGCACGTGGTTCTTTATACAATTTAACATGGCTCCCATTAATAGGGATAGTAGCATATGATAGATCCAACTAAACATTTCCACCTACTGCTGCAACCCACTGTCTAGATAACAACATACCATAGTGAGGTTTTGTATCAGTTACAATAACATCCATCTTATATGTTGATTTAGGGAATGCTGCTATTTTTACTTCCACATCTTTCATCGCACCTATCACTGGCACTTCTCTATTGTCCATAGCATAACACTTCCCATACATTGTATTTACTGACAACCCCAACTCTTTCATAACACCATATGGCATCCCATTTGCAGTTGCACCAGAATCTATCATACAATTCTTAATCAATCGGTTATTTACTAACAAAGTAACATAGAAAGGATCAACCTATGAGGGCTCTTGTGTAATAGTTGTCCCAACATATACCTCTGGGGTTTGCAGCTCCTGATCCTTTTCATCCTTTGTTGAACCTGAAGGTAAAGTTGTGCTACTGTCAGATATCTTAGAAAATAAAGATATAGCAGCTTCTCTATGTTCCTTTATTTTCAACAATTCTATTAATGGGACTGTGACCTTCATCAGGGTGAGATCTTGAGTCATATCAAAAGTGGAACTATTAGTCAACTCTATGGTAGTCTTAACTTTCTCTGTCTTAGGTTGACTTGCCTTCTTCATTGTGGTTGTTCCTTGTATATCACCAGTAGCACTATCATCCATACCCTTGGCTTCATCTTTAATTTGGTTCTTCTTTTTTAGTCCATCTTGAGGCAAAGTGGTATTACTTCCTATTTTCTTCTGGGATACCTCTTTTATGAACATTGAACTAGGTTTACCTTGATCCCCATCCTTCTTAGTACTTCTCAGATTATAATTGTGCTTGGCTTTGTCTATAGCAGCCTTAGTAAGATTTCTTACTTCTTTATCACTAGGTCTTCTGAGATGAACTTCTTCATCTTCAATTGTTACCACATTCAAAGTGGGAAGTGTCAACTGTCCTTGGTAAGATTTTTTACTATTCAACACATCACAATCACTAAATTCACTTTGTAATGATTCATCACTTTCAATAATGGTTTCAAACATATTTATATCAGGCTCAGCCTCTTGTCTCAAGGATTCTTCAAGGGCTTGAGCTACAACACATTGATGAGGAGAATGTGGTCCATCACAAGCCATGCACCAAGGAGTATTCTCCATGTTATGAACATTTCCTCCTTTTAAAGGATTCAGGGTATCTTTGTTCTAAGTATTCTTTGGCGTCTCATTTTGAGGCTTACCATCCTTCCAAGTAGTGTTGTAAGGCATGTCATGCAACCAAGGAGACCTATCTTGCCAATTATAATGAGGCTTATCACTTTTACTCACCTTGGTAGTAAGATCTTTCATGGCTGTCACTAGTTTCTCTATTTTGTCTTCCTCTTTAGCAACTTTATTGGGTTGCTGTTTTGATTCTTGCCACAACCAACCATCAGTTCTCCTCCCTACTTTCCCAGATGCTTTCGTATTACTCTCCATGTTGATGGCAATTATAAATGCATCTCTCAGACTATGAGGATTTTTATCCCTCAGAATATAGGCCATTTTAGAATCAAAAGCATTGTAATAAGTATTTAGACACATTTTATCATCTAACCTCATTACTTGATAGAGCCTAAGCATTGCTTTTTGGAATCTAGCATTGAAATCTATAACAATTTCATTATCAGACTTTCTAATATTGTTGAACTTATTGAGCATAAAACTCACATTTGTCTTATCACCATATTGTTCTTGAAAGCAATTTTTAAAATCTTCCCAAGACCCAATGCTATTCATAGGCAGACCTATATACCAATCCCTTGCATCATCTACTAAGGACTGTACAAACAATTTCATGATGACATCTTCATCTATAATTTCATAGTCATTTATTAAGTCACCAAAATATTTCAAGTGTTCTTCTGCACTAATTGCATTATTCCCAGCAAATTTGTGAAGTCTATCCCTCAATTCTGTAGGAACATGGTTAGGGTACCCTGGGATTCCATCAAAAAAGAGATGCCTATAAAGTTATAAATTAATAGGTCTCCTCTGGAATTGGTTAGCAGCAAGGTTATTTCCCATGATCATTCTTACATTGGGGCTATGATTCAGAGGGATTTGGTTACCTTGGTTAGTAACAAGGGCTTGATGGGTTGTGGCAGTGCTAATAGGCAAGGTTGGCTAAATTTTAACTGGAGGGAGTGAAGCTTGCTGAGGAATAGGTTTATTCAGGTCTGCTGAGGGAAAACTTATAGGAGGAGCTTTTAGATAATTTATTTTTCTCTTAACTTCCTAATTAGCTGCTTCTAATTCAGCCTTTTCCAACTCCATTTGCAAATCTTCTTTCTCTTTCCTCATCCTTTCCATCTCCCTTTCATGTATAGATAACATGCGTGAGATTTCCACTGTAGTCTTAGATCCAGACCCATCTTCCATGCACTTCTTCTTCCCCTTATCTAAATTACTTCTTACAAGTTGTGGGTCACTAAGGACTTACCTATTTGGTTGCACAATAGATTTATATGCAGGTTTAGTCTTGGGAACTAAAATTTCTCTAATGACTGGACCTTCTTCTTCACTCTTGGCTTTCTCTTGGGTAAATAACTCAAGATCAGCTATATGTCTTAAAAGATTGTCTCTCTCCATCAATTTTGCTTTTACCTTTCTTTCTTTATCTACTTCCTTTTGTGTTCTTAAGGAAATTAAATGATGGACTCTTCTATTCAAGACTTCAATTTCTTGGGATACCTTTTCTTCATCAAGGAAGATTTCTTTAGAGTCTGACACATTGACTTGGTCAATATCAATTAAACTGATGTATCCATCAATTGTCCTAGTACAAAATCTCTCTTAATGTTTGAACTATTTTTGTCCTTCCCAGAGAAACTAGCATGGGAGATCCCCTGATTTGCAACTTGGACATCTGCAATATTCCCAAACAAACCAAAATGGAATCCTAAAATATCATGCTCAGATTCATGGGAAGAAGAATTTGAATTTGCATAGACGGGTCTCTCAGATGACTTACCCATATTGATGCTCTTTTGCACCCAAGCTGCATTAGATGGCTCATGTACAACTAATTCTTTCTGGCCTCTTTGTGCCTTTTCAGGTAGTCCCTCTTGCAGAGCCTCATGAGGATGCTTCCTCATGAAAGACCTGGCGTTCCTTCCTCTCTACATTATACTTGTTTTCTTTAAAAGAGTTACACTTATTTAAAAGGACTGGTTATACTTGTCAGAGTCACCACCCACAAAGACTATGGGAAAAAAGGAAACAAGCTTGAACAAACTACTCTCCAATATTTAATAAAATCACAAATATTTTCAAAGAGAAAAATAACACGAATGAGAGATCAGGAAATCATCCACAACAAGGATATCCAAATAAACTTTTGAACTAATTTAGGAACCAATCTGTAACATACATACACACTATGACTCTCCCCAACAAGGTCGCCACTTTTGTTAGTCTCAAATTTTGATTTCCCTTCTATCCTTCCTGTAAGAAATAAACCAACTCTGTCTACAAATGAAAAGATTAGGGAAATTGAACTCAAGAGTAACATATAACAAGGTTTTGAGAACTTCTACACTTTGAACTTATCCAAAGTTCAGGTGGGTATACCTTCTGTGAATATTTTCACACTTTAAACTCAATATCCATAGTAAACCAATGCCTAAAAACCTGTGGAATTCATCGCCTCATTGAAACTAAAACATTAAAGGAAAAACTTGTATTCATTTTTCCGTATTGATCTTCAAGAAAAGATAGAAAGAAGTCCTACAATCTAATACCAGTGCCTTATCTAGGCCACAGAGTCACCTAAATCAAACAATAATTGTCAAAACTGAACACTCACATACATCTCATCATTTTGACTTTTGTGAATCCCATACATGCCTAACATATATATAGATCCTCTCCCATTCAACTAAAACAATTCATCAAATTCATAGCGACAAACAATAGACTTGCTGAGAGAAGTATTTCATGCACATTTAATTCCTCTCCTAAAGAGAAAAGGTAGAAACAACGTCTATAAGATTGCCTTACAATCCATGGTCATTCGAACAACCCTAGATTATCCAAATGAAACTAGCAAACTAAAGAGTGCACACCAGAAGACAAAGGAATTTTAGTCCTAAAACTTTCATTTGTATATTCATATTTATTTCTGAAAATATTACATAACTCAGAGCAATCTCTTTAAAACCAGAAAAAAGGTCCTAAATATATTTTGCCAGAGGTTCTTTACAAAATTCTTGTGATCCCCTTTACACTAGTCCTGGTATCCATTTATAACATCATGGATGCATACAAGCTTCAGACATTCCTAGAAAGGTTTGTTAGAAACTGCAATGTTCTCCAAGAAATGGTTACAAGTCCTATTCAATGTCAATGGCCTCTTCCATTTGTTGTTTTGTTGCAACCTCTTCTACCTATTCTGGAATATCTTCTTTTTGTCCATTATATTTGTCCTTCCACTCCTAGAATACATCATCATTTAGCCAAGCAAATCTAATAATCTTCCGTTTCATCCCTTCTAGCCTTTTCCAAGTGACCCTTAACTGCCCAATTTTTGTTTCTATGAAACCATAATGTGATTTCACCTTTTCAATCTCCTCAATTATCTGGACAAATAAGGATGTGTCATCAGTGTTAATGATTTCATTAACCCTTTGGGACAATTTTTGGTCCAATTCTTCTAACCATGCCTTCTCCTCTTTCAACTGAATGGGACCAACAAAACCCCCTGGAAAGAATTCATATTTGTGATCTGAATATTCTTTTCTATATAGTTGGGCTTTTCTTTTTACACCTACACTTTCCTCTGAGAGTATATTCATTTCTTTTATAAACTCATTAGTGGACGTAAGATTATTATTCGCCTCTACATCTGCATAGGATGAACACATGAGCTCTAACTCCTTACCTCTAGGCATCCATTTATTAAGAATTGGTTCCAAGGTGGTGTCATCCTCTCTTAATTCAATTAGGATATTCAGGATCCTTTTCATAGAAATGTGTACAACAAAGGCCTTGACAGAACCAACAAACTTCAAAATTGTGGCTTTTACCTTCTCTTCATACTTGCTTGCAAACAAGGCTTGAGCTTGTTTCAACTTTTCCAACTCATGTTGGACAGTTTCAGCTGACTGGAAACCAGAAGGCATGGGAGAAGGGGGATATTCTATAATGGGACTGGTAGGTGGAGGTCTTGCTGGAGAGGAGGCTATCATGAGAGTAGAGGATTCACCTGGATGGTACTAACTTGCTAAGTGACTTTGAAGTCTAGCAATAATGATGTCTCTTTTGGCTACTGCTTCTTTGGCCTCGTTATAAACCTTTAAGATGGTTTCCAATTTTAATTAGAGATTAGCCTTTTCTTTTCCGTCCTTTTCTGCTATTTCCATACTGAACTTTGTAGTTTCCAAGACTGTGCTTGCAGCTTCCACCACCCCTGTATCTTGGACTCTTTTTACAATCATGCCTCCTAGGAGACTAGAATCTGATACACCTTTCCTCCTTTTATTCTCATCCTTCTTCAGTGACCACATGGCTAGAGTAGCATTATCTTTGCTGAAGGTCACTCCTTCCACAGGTTTAATTTCCTTCCTTACTTCTTCAAAAGCCAGAGCATTAGCTATATCCCATTTAGGGAGGATTAAAACACCAGCCTTAGATACCATCTCTCTTCCCTTCTTAGGAGTAATGGTCTTAAAATCTTCAATCATTTCTTGCTTTACCTCTTCTTCCACCTGAGTTACATCTCTGTGAGTTGTTCACTCTTCATTTGCTCACATCTGGCTTTGAATTGTTCCATATTTTGCTTCCACACAAATTTCATGAAAGCCCCTGTTGTAACCAAATTGTTGTCAGCCAGGAATTCCTCACTGGCTTCCTTGATAGTAAGGTCTAACTCTTTGCCTTTTAGCTCACCATCAGTCAAGTTCATTTTAGCAATAGGTGGCTCTTCTCGCATCCCCTCTTGTGTCTCCTCATATGTGTAGGCAATCTCCCTGAGACTCCCTAACTGTAACAATTGTTCGGCCACCACTTGCTCATCTCCTATGTGGATAGGGGATTGAGATAGAGAATAGAGAGGTTCACCAATTTGCACTTCCTTCCCCACTCTTTTCCTTTTAGGGGAATCATGGATGTCAATGACATCTTCTATTTCTCTTTTCCCTCTTGAAGTGGAAGGCTCACCTGTCACTAGCATCATCACACTATACTTTGATTTCTTATGCATCACATAATCACCAGGTGGGATAGCCTTAGCATAGGTAGGCTTAGCTAGGACCAATTTAACCCTGTCAGGATCATTTTGCATTATAACCTCCCTTTTTCCTTTCAAGGTTTGCATGGGGTCTTCAAAATAAACAATTAAGAATTTTATTTTTTCCTCGAAGGGATTGAAACTAGAGAGAGGATCATAACTACTATCAAACTGATGAATGAAATCAAGAGCCCTTTTATATGCAGCCCACTTCTCTTTCCTCAGTTCTTGCTCATCCAAATTGAATTCATTTTTGATTAGATCTTCAGGGAACTGAAATTGGTGAGGCCTGCCTTTACAAAGTGCTCTTTTTCTAAACATGCCATTGAAAAAGTCCTCGGGGTATGCACATCTTGCAACTGTAGTTGACAATCTATATGGCTTAAAGAATTCTTCAAAATATTTCCAGCCACCTTTAGTGATCACAAAATGATGGGCCAGAGTAATAGTTGGGAAAATGGTCCCTTTACCCCTATTGGTCAGCTCTGCCTCTTGTACACCTCCAATTTCCCTCAAGACTTCTGCAAGCCCTATCTTGAATGGGACCTGATAGGGAAGTAGATATGGAGTACCTCTAAAACCATATACTCTGAAAATGGTAGAAACAGGGTACAAATACATATCTCCCCAATTATGAACAATCTTGATACCCTCAGCAAACTCTTTAGGCCTGAAGAATTCCAAGAGAGCCTTAGAAATCCTAGGGTTTTCTATGCACAAAATAATCCTAATCTTAGATGCAAAGCATCTATGAAACATTAGATTGCTAGCATCCTCTCTATCACAGGACAAAATAGTACTCCAAAGTTGAACATGCATCTCTTCCTTATCTTTCACCTTGACCAAGTCCATTTCCTTTGCAAAATAGTTAGCACCCTTGAACAGAAACATGTGCATTAAAAGAGAATACCATCCAAATGGTTTGTCCACCTTACCATTTTTTATCCCTACTAGCCCAGCATGAATTGCATTAGTCAGGTATGGCACATAATCAAATGTTATTTCCAAAGAGGGGTTTAGAATCTGATCAATGATCAGCATGTGATGGGTTGGCATTTTCTTCTCAGCATCTTCTCCAAAAATCTGACATAGTGCCCAATACATGCCCTTAGCTCTTAGGGTAAACAAATTCAAGGAGAAAGGTTCCATGGTGTTGGGGCCTGCAACAGTCAATCCTCTAATCTTGACAAAGAATTCTTTCAGTGGGCCACTCTTAAGGTGATCCCTTTGTCCATTATAGACTTGGGCTAATTATACAAAATCAATAGGTTCTAACAGATTTGAAGCTTCACTGAGCTTAAAAACACTTCTGAATTCATCATCATTTATTTCAACCAGGGCTGATCCTTTCACACTTTTGATACATCTAGCAATAGGGTCATAGTTTTGTGCAATCAGAGTTAACAAATCCACATCCATGAATACACCAGGGACCACAAGCTTCCCCACATCCAATTCCCAGATACTATTTAAAGGGGCAAGGGAATGTCTCTAACCAAAACCTACCTTGAACATTCCTAAACCAGACATTCCTATTTGTGGATCCCTCAACCAATTACCTTTGTCATATAAGCCATCCCCAATTCTTAGACGAGGGTTCTTTGGTACCAATTCTTTAGCCTTGGCCCTGACATTGGTTGACATAGTTAACTACTCCAAAAAATAATCACAAATATTCCTATCCTAGTAATTTACTTTTCCAGTTAATTCTCTTCTTGGTGCCATCTTGATAATACAACTATATCAATTGAGATTTGCACAGACCTTTAATGAAAAAATCCACAAAGCAATCATCGACTTTCAGACTGCAATTATCAAGAAAAAAGAACAAAAAACTTGTTATTTTGCTTGAAGAAAAATGCTCTACACCAATTCCTCTACAACAGACTTGTTGAAATGATGCCAACATTCAAGTTGATGTGGACCCTAATATGGTAGGTTACCATTGAGTTTTGAAAATTAATTCTGCATGCTTCGGACATCACCTCAGAATTTAATTCACAAATCAAATTCAAAAATGGGCTCCAACGGATCATGAGTTTTCTAAGTATTTCCTCTGTTTCGTTGTTTCGCTATTTCGCAAAGCTTAAAACCTCCTCACTTCTCTTTTGTGAAGCAATGACAACTCTTGGATCACTGGAACTTGCACTGTTTTTACTCCGTCTGGTCTCTCTGTGTTAGTGACGAGCCCTACCTTCTTTTCGCTATTCGCAAGCCTTAAAACTTGTGCAATTTTCCTTCGCGAATCAACACCGGCCATTAGATCATGATCTACCTGCCTGGTCTTTATCTCCAACAACGACCATCAGTCTTATTAACTAACTGCATATTACCTTGACGACTAACGGTTTTTGCCATTTCACAAAGACTAAGTTGCAGGCATCTTCGGGCTACGAAACAATGACAACCATTGGATCAACCACAAAATGAGTACCTTTTAACATGATTTAGACCTTTCAAGTGGGCCCTTTAACTCAAAGACCACTTGCTTCATCTCGTCACTGGTTAACAAATGCCACGTGGCAATCAGCCATTTGCTCAGGAAGTTCCATCAAGTCCCATTCTGAAACCGCCACGTGCTTTACTTTACTATTCCCCAGATAACTATCGGTTGAACCAAAGCAAACCCTCAATTACCCTTCAGAGCAATGTGCACTTGACAGGTCACCATTACACTCCATGAAACAAACCATCTGTCCTACCATGTGTCTCCCACCTCAGCAGTTTGGTCTTAAGTCTTTCAGTGGAATTTCTTCTTCGGCGAGCGGTCTATAGGTCTCATCACCCAGACCTACCACTGGACTGCCATTAGACCTGCCACCTGTCTTTCACCATTTTGCAATCACTAATCTTCATTTGACTTGTGGCTACGAAACCATGACAATCATCCAATCAAATCATACTTAATCAACCTTTAACTTTATGACCTGCTTGTCCTTTGAGCCCACCACCCTTTTCGCTACTTCGTAAGAGGTATAACACATGCCCCTTTCGGCCACGAAACAACACGAGTTGTTGATATTTTCTGAACCGATCATCCTTTAACCAAAGAAGTCACTCACCTCTAGGACCCGCGAAGTCTTTCGCTATTTCACATAACTTAGACCACGTGCATCTCAGGCTAGCAAATCAACGTGAGCTGTCAGATTTAAAGAAAGATGCAGTCTTTTAATCTGACGGTCAATCCATCTGGTCAGGCCCGCCAAGCCTTTTCACTACTTCGCGAACATTGACTTACTAGCATCTTTGCCTAGCGAAACAATGACAACTGCAAGATTAACAATGAGTTGCACAATAATTAAGGGGCCCGACAAACATTAAAACAAGATAAAGGTAAAGGTGCACAGATTTTGAAAATATTTGAAAGACTGCCTAGGGAAAACCTATGGGGGAAGACTTTTAACGATGAACCGACCCTTCCTTAAGTGGCAAAAGTAATGCTGAAATAGAACATAATGGTTTTTTGTTCAAACATAGGAAAAGTTAATCACAAAAACCATAAACCCTCAAGTGACCCAAGAAACTCAGAGGTGACAAGGCCATGGTAAACACATTTTCTCAGACTTCTAGCCAAATGTGGGACAAGAATACCCAATTTTTAGATAGTGATAACAATGTTTAGTTTGTTTGATTGAGTTTGTGTTTGGGAACTTTGTATCATTTTTTCAGTATACTGATTCACCACCCCCCCCCCCCTCGTAGTATTCTACCAGATACTTATTCTTTCATCATATCATCAATTGGTATCAAAGCATTTCAGGTCCTCTTAATCTAAAAGCCTAACAACTTGAGGAAAAGATCTTGTAGATCATGATGAAGAAAGAAGGTCCGAAGTTCAACAAAGATAACTATAGAATATGGAGTGACAAAATGAAGATTTACATTAAGATTCTTGGTAGTCAGTATTGGGAGCATATAGAAAATAAGTATACTACACCTATTGGACCCTTGACTGATGATTAGAAGAAAGAACAACAAGAAAATCACCAGGCACTAGAAGCTATTATTAGTTCCCTGTCTGATGTTGAATATGTAGATGTTCATGGTCTTGAAACTACATATAAAGTATGGAAGAAACTGGAAGAGATTTATAGCGGTGATGAACATGTTAAGATTGGCAAAGAGGAGAGTTTAAGAGGCAAGTTTGATGACATGAGAATGTCTGAAGATGAGAATATCCAGCAGTATGGTCAAAGGATTAAAGAGATAGTTGGCGAGATAAAGAGTTCAGGAGGGAAACGGAAGATGCCACAGTAATAAGTAAGGTACTGAGAACCCTGCTACTGGTCTATCTTAACCGAGTTGCAGCTATTCAGGAGCTGAAATCGATTGATAAGACAAAGATAACTCTTGACTCTATTATTGGCAAACTTACTGCTTTTGAACTAAATGGCTATGATGGTAGTGTACAAAAATAAGAATTTGCATTTAGAGCTGCTATCTCTAACCCATATGTGAGAAGAAGTAGAGATATTGTCCATAACTATGAATCTAGATCCAATAGAGATGCTAAAGATGAAGACAGCTTAGTGGAACTTGAAGCATTGTTGGCAAAATGACTGCCTAGAGGCCCTAGTAAATATAGAGGTAAGATACCTTTAAAATGTTTTGCATGCAACAAGATTGGTCATATAGAAACAAATTTCCCTAATGGTGAAAATGAATACTAGAGAGACAAATTTAAGAAATATAAGGGTAAAGGCAAGAGAGATTGTCTTGTAGCTATTGACAGTGGTGTTACTGATGATGCTAGTGAAGGTATTGTATTTGTATCAATTAAGGAAGAAATATCAGATCAGAAGGCACTACTATCCAGAATGGATAACTCTGATGATTGGATCATTGATAGTGGTTGTTCACATCACATGACCAGTAATCGGAGCAAATTTCTTTCCCTAAAGGAATTTGATGGTGGTGTTGTCAGATTTCAAAATGACTCACCCTGTATGGTTAAAGGTAAGGGAGTTATTTCTCTTAATGGGAAAAGAAGTGTTGATGATGTCTATTGGGTTGAAGGCCTAAAGCACAATCTGTTAAGTGTGGCACAACTTAATGATAGAGGATACCCACTGGAGTTCAGAAATGGAATGTGCAAAATATTTGACAACAAAAGTGAATTGATTGCAACCTGTAAACAGACCAGAGGTAATTTATTTCATCTCAATCCTAAAGTTAGCAACTGTTTGATTGCAAAAATAGATGATAGCTGGATTTGGCAAAGGAGATTTTGTCATATAAATTTTGACAATATTATTAAAGTAAGCAAGTCTAAGACAATAAGAGGTTTGCCTCAGCTAGACAAACTGGTTAATTCTCTTTGTAAAGAATGTCAACTAGGAAAGATTACTTCTTCAACTTTCAAGAGCAAGTCCTTCTGAGCAGAGCACTTGTTAGATTTTGTTCATACAGATCTATGTGGACCAATAAGAACAAGAATCATTCAAGGTGATAGATACTTTATGATCTTCACTGATGACTGTTCAAGGATGATGTGGGTCACATTCTTGAAGGATAAAAATGAAGCTTTCGGTAAATTCAAGGCATTGAGAGCCTTAGTTGAGAAAGAGAGTGGCAAAATGATAAAATGTCTAAGAACTGATCAAGGCAATGAATTCACTTTTGCAAAGTTCACTAAATATTGTGATGATAATGGTATCAAGTGGCAGCTTTCTGCACCAAGGACACCACAGCAGAATGGTATAGCAGAAAGAAACAACCGTTCAATGGTTGAAGTGGCTAGAACTATGTTGATACAAGGAGGTGTATCAAAATATTTTGGAAAGAAGCTATAAGTACAGTTGTGTGCACGATGAATCGAGTTTTGGTAAAAAGACGTAAGGACAAGACCCCATATGAGTACTGGTATGGTAGATCACCCGATGTTAGCTATTTTAAGATATTTAAAAGTAAATGTTTTATTAAAAGAGGTGATTACATAATCAAATTTGAAGCTAAGAGTGACAAAGGCATATTCCTTGGCTATTCCACCAAGAGTAAGGCCTATAAATGCTTCAACAACCAGACACAAAAAATTGTTGAAAGTGTTGATGTTTGTGTAGATGAATATCCTGAAATTGTAGAAGGAACCAATTCTGAGAAGAAGGATGAAGATCCTTGCATTTTACTTTTGGAATCTGAAACTGTTAAATAAGAAATCGGTAAAGCAAATCCTGATGAAATTGTTCAACCGGAACAAATAAATTTAGAGGAAGATGACAATGATGAAGCTGAACCTAAAGAGAATGATCATGTTATTCCTAGGTATGTGAGACTGAATCATAGTCCTGAACAAATAATTGCGGATAAGGATGCTGGAGTACTAACCAGAAGGAGAATAAGAGAGAACTCTTGCATGATATCCACCTTTGAACCTAGAAGTGCTAAAGAAGCATTACGTGATGATCATTGGGTGAAAGCTATGGAGGAGGAGTTAGATCAAATTGAGAAGAACAACACTTGGACCCTCGTACCCCGACTGGTAAACAAGAATGTTATAGGTACCAAATGGGTGTTTAGAAACAAATTAAATGAAGATGGTGTTGTAGTTCAAAATAAGGCAAGATTAGTATGGAAAAAATATGCACAAGAAGAAGGAGAAGACTATGGAGAAACTTTTGCACCAGTAGCAAGACTGGAAGGTGTCAGAACATTGCTTCCATTTGCAGCTCATAAGAAGTTCAAGGTATACCAAATGGATGTTAAATCTACATTCTTGAATGGGATACTAAAAGAAGAGGTTTATATAGAGCAACGTGATGGTTATGCATTGACAAATAAGGAAGACATGGTATGCAAACTGCATAAAGCCTTGTATGGATTAAAGCAGGCACCTAGAGCATGGTATGAATGGCTTCATACTCATTTGATGAAGATAGGCTTTACTAGAACTAGTGATGACAACAACATTTATCTCAAGTCTGAAGGAGATGAGATACTGGTCAATGAAGTATTTGTTGATGACATTATATTTGGAGGTAATGATGACGTGAGTAATTTCTTTGCAGATGTAATGAAGAATGAATTTGAGATGTCATCAGTAGGGGAAATAAAAAAATGCATAGGCTTACAAATACAATAGATGAAGAATGGTATTTTCATTACTCAATCCAAGTATGTGAAAGAGGTTTTGAAGACTTTTGGTATGAGTGACTGTAAACTAGTTGGAACCCCAATGGTTACAGGTTGTAAATTGTCCAAGGAAGATGCATCTAAGTCTGTAGATGAAAAGGAATAGAGGTCAATGATTGGCAAAGTACACTATGTTGTTCACAGTCGACTGGATATTGCCCATGCAATTGGTATTGTTGCTAGATTTTAGAAGAATCCAAAGGAGGCACATCTGATGGCAACTAAGAGAATTTTTAGATATCTGAAAGGTATTGCTGACTATGGGTTATGATATCTATATGGTGGAAATTTTGATATGAAATCATACATAGATGTTGATTGGGCAAGAAACATTGATGACCGGAAAAGTGCTACCAGTGGAGCATTCTTTTTAGGAGGAAGGCTAGTCTCTTGGAGTAGTAAAAAGCAAATTTATATGTCACAATCTACTGCTGAAGCTGAATATGTAGCAGCTTACATGAATTGCACACAAGCTATGTGAATGAGGCACATTTTGGAAGTTTTGAAGATGGGAATCTTAGAACCTATAAAGATTTTGTGTGATAATACAAGTGCAATAAAAATTTCCAAAAATCTTGTTTTGCACGCAAGGTCTAAGCACATTGAATTGAAATATCACTTCTTGAGGGAAAAAGTTCAAAGTAAAGATGTTATCTTGGAGCATGTTTCTACCTTGGAGCAGCTTGCAGATATCTTTACCAAACCTCTGCCTAAGACCACTTTCAATTATCTTAGAAGTCAATTAAGGGTTGTCCCTCTTCATGAAGTTAATTGAGCATGATGTTGATTGCATCAGTCCCTGAACCACTTGCAGAATTTTACATGAATTGATGAAGGAGTGGATGTATTCCACAGGGGGAGCATCAAGTTGCAAATTGATGTTGATGCACAATGAGAGTAGAATTGCATGTTCTATTTCCACTTTGGCATTACTGTCAAAGGGGGAGAAGAATTATGTGATTGGAAGAAGAATTGTGTCTGATTAGGTGAATACTTGGTAATGTAAACCAGGATTCCTATTCACCAGTGGCAAGATGAAGAAAGACAGAGCAAGGTGAATACTTAGTAATGTAAACCAGGATTCCTATTCACGAATCTCAGCAGCAATCAGAGGCATTGATATTTGTATTGCCATCAATGCCAAAGGGGGAGATTGTTGGCATTTTGAGTTTGTTGGTATTTTGTATCAAGATTGCATTAATGATATGTTGTCATTGATGTCAATTGAACTAGTAAATGGTATTCATGTTATTGTTGATATTGTTGGTTTTGATAGTGGCTAGTAACCGGTAAGAAGAGATTTGTGGAAGATGTTGTAAACCTATATGTTAAGTTTGTGAGTTGAACCAGTGTAAAGCATTAAACCTTTCTATGTAATGTAACCGGTAAAACCCTATCAGCTGTTAAACCCTAACCAACCAAGTTTGATGGTTTATTATCTGATAAGCGGTAATGATGGAGACACGTGTGATCATTTGATTAAGGAGATATTCAAATTTTTTTGGTGTGTTTGTTCTTGTCTAGGGAAGGAGAAAAGTGGATTGCATCTAATGCACAACATGTGATGAGTTACAAACTCCATTAGAATGGTGATCATGGAGCGGTTGAAATTGTCTTGAAGAATGTGAAGAGATTGTCATGATTTCTAACGGTCAAGATTGTACCGAATTGTTTGTAATCTTGATGATGAGAATTACATTTTTACTGTGTTACCGACCTAATTGATTTCTATTTAAGGTCGATGAATTTGTTTGTTAAGGTTGTTGGCAAGGTTGGTAGAAAACCCGTCGAGTGTGTTGTTGCCAAACTGGTGGATGGATCTGCACTTTGAGTGAAGGCGGACTAAACGTTATAGAAGGATTTGATCAAGAAAATGTAGTGCTACTTAGATAGATCAAGAAAACCTGTTGTTTTCTAAAAGTTACAGAAGAAGTTAAATCCCTTAGCCAGGTAAACTATAACAAGCTTGGTTACTCATTAAATCCTCTAACAAGGTGGTCCATTAGCTTGGATTCTTAAATCCTCCAGCAAGGTTACTCCTAATAGGGTATTGTGCTTCTAACAAGGCATATTTGTAAATCCCTTAATCGGGTGATTCCTAACTAGAATTAGTTCTTAACAGGACTTATTGTAAAGCTCTAACAGGCTTTGGCTCCTAACAGGGTGAACTTCAAAAGAGTTCAGATAGCTATCCTTGTGAGTCTCATCTCATCATGGTTTTTACCTATTTCGGTTTTCCATGTATGAACATTTGTGTCAAGTGGTGAATGCTTTTGTGGTTGTGATCTTATTTGTTGATTTGGTTAATCTCTGATAAGGCATGTTATGTAGAAGCACTGAGAGATGATGAGTTGAGTTATGATTAAGCATTGTTGATATTCACAAGATTGAAGTTGTTTACTGTTAAATTTGTCATAACAGTTAAACTGGTTAATGTCAAGTATTCTTATGAATATTGATCTTGACTGAGATATGTTTACTTTGTTTCACTGAGTTTGTGTTTGGGAACTTTGTATCAGTTTTTTAGTATACCGATTCACCGCCCCCCCCTCTCAATATTCTACTAGATACTTATTCTTTCTTCATATCATTAGTATCAATGATACCATCTAATATCTAGGAGAAGAGTCATAAATAACCATCCAAGTAACCATCATATGTCTAAATAAGGCTATCAGGGCGCAAATCAAAATGCAAGTCTAGGAGGGGCACTACATCCTCCCCCCCTTAGGCTCGAATTAATCCTAGAAGTCACCAAGGGTTATGTTGAATACACAAACATCAACACTAAACTTATGCAACCAAACAACTTCTAACTCAAGGTAAGGTAATGATTAAATTTTTTTTCCTTTCTATACTTTAATTATCCAAGAAATTATGTTAGATGAGAGATAAAAACAAGTTGGAAAACTCTTGCTAGTTACAATGAGCATGATAAATCATTGAAATATCTTCAAGAGAATTTTATTTAATCACATTTTGAAAGACTAAACTATAATTTTTGTATCTGAGTTAACATCTATAAGCAAAAATCACAGTAACTCATACAATTCAAGCATGCAAATACTTCCTTTAATGTCTAATTGAACGCAATTACGAAGAGAAGTATACATTTTACGTATTACTTGACACAAAGACACATCCTTAAGAAGCCACATGTCATATTCCTATATGAGGAAAGTTGAATAAAATCCCTTTAAGACTGGATAAAATCAAGGGAATCTTGCGATTACTAGAAATCTATACTCTATAATTCTCAAGGAAGGCAAAATTTACAATACTCAAACTTCTCAATCCCTACCACACTTCCACTATGCTAATCTGATGCAAGCATCTACACTTCTATCATCCAATCAATTATTACAAGGCACTCTAACTCATTCAGTTTGCATGATATATATACATAAGCATTCAATGAAGATATGAAAGCAACAGTTTCTTTTGCATTTATCAACTTCACATATTATAAATACTTGAAATTCCACTGCACTTCTAATAAACATTTCATGAACTCTAAAAGATTCCAATACATATCATCCTACAAACATATTTCATTACTCCACTAATATCATCATTAATCATTTGTTCACTAGGGCTAGTGTGCTTCGCCGCAGTGTCCTCCCTTACACACACTATTAGAGGTTCAAAGTGAACATGATAGAGACTGCACTCAATACAAAATGAGGACTCACAATTCAACATACAAAATGACCACCATGGACAACAAGGAGGAATTCAAAAGGAAAAATTCTCAAACCAATCATTAAATCACAGAAAAGAAAGAAAATTTGTTGGCAGAATCCATGAAGAAAATAAAGTGTGACAAGTGCCATTACATGAACAAAATAAATGAAAGAAGAAATTAGTGGCTATTCAAAAGAGAGAGGTCCAAAATTGAATTAACCCTAATGATACTTCACAAAATCACAAAATTACTCAAACAAAATGACAAACTCATCCAAATCCACATCACGAGGTGACCAATATAAGTCACACCAAGAGGGAGTAACCACAACACAACATCCAAGGGTACAATGCCTTGAATGTGTTAGAGAGTGCATGATAGACATTTAAAATCATAAATTTGTTCATATACCCCAAATTTGTTTTATCATTTTTATTGCAATACAATTCTTTACAATAATCTAGGCAACTATCTTTCATGAAGGATAACGCATACAAGAAGGAAATAAGGTATAAGGTGTCTCATACATACCAAGGAATACACTCAATCATGAGTAATGTTCAAGATATCCAATCTATAAAATGATCACCTTTACCAAGATATAATAGAAACAAATATTAGAACTTCATTTATTCACTTGATTATATACTTTAACATACATACACCACTTCTAGCTCAATGCTCAATAAATAGTAAAAGATAATTAGAATTCTCTGCATTATGTTATTTAAACATTTGTAATTCATTTATTTACTCAAATAAATCTCATTACTTATAGCAAGATTTAATATCATATTTTCACTTCAACCACCTATGATCATTTCCCTAAATACCATTAGTCAATCAGTTTCCTAGATTAAGCATGAAACTTGATATCCTAGCCTTACTTGCCAACACTTAATTTTCCATTTAATGTTAAACACAAATTCAACCACAAACATATATTACTTATTCAATCTTGTCTTCTATCATCACTTAATTATAGTCATTTACAAACTAAGCATTCCTAGCAAACAAGAAGCATAGCCATCTAGAATGCAATACAACTTCACTCAATGCACTGCCATTTCATCTTGCTAAAATTCATGGAACACATGCTTTATTAAAATTTGAATAGGATAATGAGATCGAATGTAATCTCAATCCATCCATTGATCAAATATATCATTTCATCAAACCAAATAGCTCCTACTCAAGACTAAGACCTTTATCTTGCCAATCCAAGTAAAGACATAACGGTATGATCTCAAATTTTCTATATATGCAATGCACCAAGTTTTTACTTCATTTTACACACATATCATAACATTGTATTTTAACCTGTGAGTTTATAATAACTTCCTATATTATTTATGCAAAAAGAGATTATATCTAATCAATTCCTTCCTTAAAATAAATCATAAATACAATGCACAAATCTCAATTTTCAAACAATTTCATTTTATCCAACTTCTTTAAAATATGTAGTTCCTTACTTCATCAATGAATATCCAATGCTTTTATTCATTATCAATATACTCCTAAGAGCTATGATTCTTTTACCCAAATAAGAGGAGAGGGAGAAAGAACACTACCATTAATCAACCAATGTATGTGCACAACATTATGCATGAACAATTTTGAAATTCCTAAGCATGTCTCATTTATCATTCTATGAAACTATTAACATCATTTACTAAGATATGAAAATTCAACTTCCCATAAGGTCTCCTAATATTACAAATGCAGCTAGAAATCTCAGGTCCTTATTGACAGATATGATTCAAACAATCTTTTCTTAAATGCAAAATCGCACACGTATATCCATTCTACACTAATTAACTTCCTTACCTCTTCCATAAGAGAATAAGAAAAAGAGAAAAGAATTATTAAACTACTATGAAAAGTTCCAAACACACAATATACTTTATTTGAACATTATATGGACCACACATGACGCTCACTTGATCATGGCTAAGGCAAGATGAGGGTTTTACAACCACCTAATCCAAATCCTAAGGATGGAAAAGGTATACTCAACCCTATGAATCCTGATGGAGATGAACCTTGCACCTAGGTGGTACTGTACCTACAATCTCCTGCAACCATGAGTCACGCAAGCATAGATATATATACATATTCAATGAAGGAATTAGCTTGAGATTTATAACAAGAATTAGGGAAACAATTACACTTACACAAGAATCGATGTGAAAGAACAATAACAGGTATGCACAATATTCATATTATCTAATCTACAACATTATGTAACAGTAAATCAACCATTCAAGAATACCACATAGGAAAAGTCAACCAAAGTCAAACCGGTTTTACAAGGCTGACTAGGGTAGGGCACTACATTCTCCCCCCTAGGCTCCGACTTACTCCCAAAAGTTGTAAGGCTAAGTGGAAATCATACAACGCGTATTAGCCCTAAAACTCAATTAACAATTAACAATTTGCAGAAATAAATATTTTGTCAACAATTGAAACATTATTTATAAATCCTCTACGAATATCATTATCCATTGGAAGAACACATCTAAAATCATACACTTCTTAAAATATTCTAGAAATTACCCACGATCATAGCAGAGAAACGAGAATTTTCTTCCTTTCATTACACCAAATTAAAGCATTAAAAGATATAGACAACAATTACCATACTCTTCTATCAAACATGACAAGAAGACATGCCATCAAGATCAAATTCTTTCACCAATACCTCTTTTAACAAAACTTTATCACATAGAACTAGCTCCAAACATCAATTTCTACAACCAAGTTAACATTTCAATAAATAGGAGCAACGTAAATAACTCAATTGTTTACACTTTCTAGGCATATAAGACCTTTCCAATGACTATATCCCATAACATGGTGAGAAGTTAACACCATTTAATCCATGATTTCACATAATAACCATCCACATAACTATAATTGCACAACACAAAAGGCCACATGTGAGCATGTCTAATGCTCAGTCAAAGATAACATGCACAATCAACATCTCTATGCCTAATCTCAGAACAAATAACATGATCATACATATCCAACATCTCACTCAAGGGCTTGATGGTGCTAGGGCTCACCTTAGTAGTGCTACCTTCCATACAAGACCCTCGTGAACATCCCTTGTTGCATAAGGTGTTTAGCCTCCAAGAGATAGTCACCACACATAGGTAGGTAGTGGATCCTAGCTATCTCACAGCCTCACATACCCCCATCCTCAAGGTTCCCTACATCTACTTCCTCGTATACACTCAACCAAGAATGTCTCCTATATTCTTGGAGAGGAATTCACATTGCAACACAAGACCAACATACGAAAACAATAAGGATAAAAGAGTTTAGCCACCAAAGTGTAGAAGAATAAAGATAATAACTGTCAATTCCAACAGTAAGGCAAGAAAATAATTCTGGAATTGCAACATCAAATCAAGTAAGAACAAGATTACAAGATCATGGCTAAACCTTTGAGGTCAAAATAAAATAAATTGCTGGCCCACAAGGAAATAAATAAATAATTAAATAAGAAAAGAAAATCATAAGTGCACATTACATCACTATGTGTCTAGCAGCTAGCCACCAACAAGGAAGGAAGGAACAATCATCTAGCTATCGCAGTAGCTCATCATGTGGTGTGGCCTAGTCACACATCTGCATAGCATGGCAGTGTGCACCTCGACATCACCCCGCATCATGTTGTCACGCGGCATGACTCTACCCTAAACCTGTCGGTAGGCCGCATGGCAATGTCTACTACATTTCGCATCGTGTCTCAACACGACATGGCAATACTCCAAGTGGAAAGGGCATGCAATGGACATATCCCACATGGCAGTTTACCTCACAGAAAAGGGCACGCGTAGGTCACACCCCGCATAGCGATGTTCCACTCAGGATACCCACCGTAAGCCAGAGGTATACATGGCTAAGGTCCACCCACAAGTCTACCAATGCTAGTCAATTGGCAACTCATGTGAAAAATAACATACCTTTCATGAAGACAAGGCAAAAGATCCTCCAATAAAACCATCATTCTACTCAAGAACTGACATCAATATGCTCAAATAAAGGATAGGAATAGGCTGGCACACATGAACCTTATAAATCGGTTCATCACAAGGGAAAGTATTGAGTACACCTATAATATAGTTTCATTATATAACTATATTTTTCCTCGAAATAGGGAAGCTAAAGTCACTTCGCACTGACATTACTCGTACATTGTTCCATACTATTCAAGGAATGGTGACTTCTAATACTACCCCTTCACATACTGACTTATCAACAACCCATGGGTTGGCACTCAGTAAGGAAACAAATAAGCAACATCACATATACAGTATGGTTTCGCATACTCATAAGCAAACATATCCTCCATGGTTGATTACTCCACCATCCCATGGGCACACATAGCAAGCACAGGTTTCTTACAATACACAAGGAATAGCACCATCACTGGTTTACTCACATTTACGGGAGGTACCTTTCATTGCGCTATCATCTACTCAAGAAGGGTTTTACCTATGCTTTCCACATGAATCACTAAATAAAGTTTACTCTAGATACACGTAGTGGAATTCTTAACAATTCAAACTTACACAAGGAAATAAAGTCATTTTGATATCCTTCTCTAATTCCACTAAGCATTTATATTCACATTACTAACTATGCAACTTTCTTTTCCAAAGCGAAAAAATTTCATCTTTCAATTAGAGCCAAAAGCAAACATACAATTTCATATGCATTATAAAAAAAATTCTTTTAAATCAATGCATCCTTAGTAGCTTTTCTAAAACCTTATGATTGAGGCAAGAAAAAAAAGAAGAGTTTGATAATCAAACTATTTCCTACAAAGGCACAAGATTAACAAGATCACACGATATACTAAAATTTATCACTATGTCTATCATTTTGATTGTATGGTTTTCATTTCGCTACCATTTTAGGAGGATTTCAAACAAACTAATCATGACATTTCCAATCATTATGGTTGCTACTGAATGTTCTAGTTTTCTGAACAAGAAATCAAGACAGACAATCCTTTGATATTACAAAACCTCTTGAGAACACTCACTATTCTTAATTTAATACAAAAACATATCAAAATCTGCAACCTATCATTGAAAATCAAAATACGACTAGAAGGTAAATGGGGAGCTATCAACTAAATAATACACATTAATGCATACACATAAAACAAGTCTTTCATTAGCACTTTCTAAACATAATGAGGCAATTACATATATCCAAAGACAAGCTCAATGGAGCATTGCTAAAATAGGTCCTAAATCAAACTAGTTTAAAGAAGCACATAAAACAATCTTTCATGGAACACCTTAACACACTCTCAAATCTACTACAACATGTCCTCTTTTGGTAGTTCTTTTACAAACAAAGTAGTTTCACATAATTCAACTATTCACATATTAATGCACCTTACTTAAGATGGAATTTAATTATATTACTCCTACAAAGCACACGGAGAATTCTTTAATGTAACTTACAATTTTTTCTCAATAACCAATGTTAACTTTCAAACCAAAGCCCTTTTATAATCTAAAAACACGTAAGCGTTATAAGGCTCACATAAGGGCTCAAGAAATCGCAACCTATCTCTTGCAATAAGAAAACTCAAATGAGAGATAATTACTCATATCAAAACATTTTAATCTCTAGAGAGAGAGAGGAGGAAGGGTCATAATCATTCAATTTACTACATAATAAGCATTTAATATTTTCCATACTAGTCCTTCAAGTGGACATCACTAAGATAGATCATAACCATAACAATTTCGTACTTTTAGATTTAAGACAACACCAACCAACCCAGATGGACTAGTCAAAATAGTAAAACAAATCAAGAATGAAGGTACATACGACTCGCTTTCAAAATATGAGTATTCGTAGACCAAGACATTAATAAGTAAACAAAGCACATACAATCACTCCAAAGCACCCACATCAAGAAAGTGAAAACAAGGTGTGAACACACATGTTACACACAAGTAGGGTCTGTTCAATCACACTCACACAACAAGGAGGACAAGCATACAACATAAGGTAGATACACCTCACACCAACTAAGGGCACAAGCGAAACCAGAGATCCCAGTGTTGCAACATGGGCTCTGATACCAAGTGTAATGCCCTGCCAAGAAACCCCGAAGGGTTAAAGCTAAAACACTCAAATGGAGTGCAAATATTTTATTTTTTTTAATAATATATTAATAAGACACAACACGATGATACATTGGAGTTATCTAATGCTTACATAGCACAGCGGAAGACAAAACTAATTCCTAAAGGGTTTCCCAATGTGATTACATAACTTAACACCTAACTCAACTCGCGACATCTAATCCAATTAAGCAAGTTCTCTTAATTACATGTTATTACTTAAGACATGGATATAATTTGTTTGGTAAATTAAAATAATAAATGATAGGACACGTTCATCCATTTAGGTTGAAGATGAGGCCAACATGAGGAAATTTACCCAATGAAGTTAAAACATAGATAACTTAAGAATTCACCCATTAAGGTTTAAATATGGTTAACTTGGTGAGTCCATCCATTTTAGATACAATATAACTAATATATCAAAGTTCATTTATAGAGGTTAAAATGTAATTAACCATATGAGTTCATCCATTGTAATTAAAATATTGCTAATAAGATGGAGTTCATTTATTAAGGTTAAAATGTAAATGACCGTATGAGTTCATCCGTTATAGTTAAAATGTAGGTATTAAGATGAAGTTCATTTATTAAGATTATAATGTGGATAATCCAATTGAGTTCTTCCAGTTATAGTTAGAATGAAGCTAATATGATGAAATTCATTTATTTAGAATAAAACATAAATAACTAAATGAATTTATCCAATTTAGTTAAAATATAGCTATTATGATGATGTTCATTTATAAAGATTAAAATGTAAGTAACTAAATGGAGTTCATCCATTAGAATTAAAAATTGAGGTAATATGACAAGTTCATCCAATAATTGTTATCCATTCATTACATTTAAACTTTTCCTTAACCATATACCATGCATCAAATTCCATTACATGCTTTAATTCCATCATAACCTAGTGAGTTCTTTCCATGCTTACTTATTTTCATTAACATTAACAAAATACTTTCCATAATCATATCTACACTCTTTTATGATCCTAATTACTGCATTTAACAAGACGACTATATACATGCATTCAAAATTTAACTTCATCTAATCCCCATTACACACTTAACATAATGTATCCATACATGCTAGCACTAACTATGAAACATGAGAGACAAAAGCATCACATAACATAGAAATGATCTCGGAGTTCACCCCTAGAGGGCTACATCTCCAAGTCTGCTCAACTGCAAGACCCCTATGGCAATTAATTAAGTTATAGTTACATAGGGTTCACATCTTTTACAATACTACCATCTAGGCGAACATAACCAATATACAAATGACCACTTCGGTCAATAATTACATAAATGATCCCTACATAGAAATGGATCCAACTGAACATATTAAAAGGAAGTACAAAGATCCATTGCCCGATAGTGTTCTAACTAGAGACCTAACCCGCTATGGTCAACCGCAAATCAACACTCGATAACCGCATAAGGGACAAGATCAGTTATAACACCATCACAAGGCAACAACCAAACTAGATACTAAAGACACAAACAGGTATCCCCATATCAACCATACGACAGGGTCCAAACAAACTTATCAAGCCTTGCCATCACTTTAAACAAAGCAATTATGGAAATTAAACTTACATAGGTAATAACTGAGAAAGGACAAGCTTCTTTCCTATTGGTTTCAACATTAAAGATCGATCCAGTTTTCTAAAGGATCTAAGTTTTCAAAATACATTGACAGAAAAATCACCATTACAAGGTGAATTGCAATACCATAATTGAAATAATGCTATTTGTCTATTACACAATGCAGAGGAAGGATATAACTACTCTCTTTATTTTACTAAATGAAGATATCATTAACCTACAAATTTTCCAATCGATACATTATTAAATTTCCAATAATTCTACTAGCATATCGTTCAAGTTCTCAAAAATATTTGAGGAGAAATAATTCATTTTCCAAATACTCCTATACTTTAGTATTTCATTCCTAAAACTCCCAGATGTCCTATATCATTTAAATAAAAAATAATAATTCATATTCCTGAAAAATATTTTATTTAAAAATTACCAAATAATAACAAAAGTATTTTATTTCAAAGATCTTCCAATTTAAACAATATTTAATCTCTTTTCCCAAGGATACTTCCCTATTAGAACAGGTTCCAAAATTAAATATTAACTAATATATATTTATTAATCCATGATTAATAAAATATAATTAATTTAATAATTAATAATGCACAAACTTCCAAATTAGCATTATTTAATATATATATATATATATATATATATATATTAATTCTTCATTAATATAATATATTAATAATATCTATTAACTGAATTAAAACTATATAAAATAGACTTTAATAAAAATATATTAAAACTTCTTTTAACCACATCATAATTTCCTGATGGAATATTTCATCTTATAAATATTTTTTTTCTAAAAAAAAAATATAAAAAAAAATTAATTAATTAGCAAACCCTAGCCTACGGGTCCCACCTCCCATCCACGGGAGTGGGAGGAACCAACCTGCAGGTCCCTGTGGCCATAGGTGGATGCAGGCTCTGTGAACCACACTGTGGTTGCAGGTCCCTGCAGCCCACATTGTGGACGCAGGTCCCCTACGACCCACATTGTGGACGTAGGTTCCCTACGACCCACAACGTGGACGCAGGTTTCCTGGGGCCCACAATGTGGACGTAGGTCCATGCAGACCACAATGTGGTCACAGGAAGGATTGTGAACCCGCAGGGAAGAGGGGGGGAAAGGCGGCACAAGTTGAGCCTCGGCTCCTCCTCCCGCCAAACCCTAACGCCCAATTTTTTTGATAATAATATTTTTAAATACATGACCAAAATAATAAATGGGAAAACTAGTTTTGACATAATATTTACAGTCCAAAAACAAGGACTTCAAACAGTTTTTTTGTTTTTTTAGAATGTTCAAGAAACAATGACAAATCTTGATCCAAGAACAACCAATAATTTCAAAACTGAAACCTAAATTTTTAACAACATTCATGGAGGTTTAAAGTAAAAATCTTCAAGAAAAACCATTCTCTTTTTTTTTTTTTGAAGAGACAAACCCAATATCACAAGAAAACAAGAGATGCATTCGAATCCTACCTCATTTCGCATTCCTAGCAAGATTTGAAGACAAGCGCAACCTACCATTCAAGAAAAATCTCCATTTCCTCCAAAATCCCCAATTTCTGCAAAAATATCTTTTTTTCAAAAAAAATCAACAACCCAAAATATTTTTCCAACCTAGGTTAAAAGAATGAAATTTTGACCTAATTTCTAATTTCTAATTTAAGCACTTTTTTTTATAAAAAATGAAAATAATCATTCTTTTCAACTATTTAGATAATCTAACTTGCTTTTTAAATTACAATTAAAATGCTTCTCTCTCATTTAATTTTAATTTTCTCAATATTAACTAAGCTAACATTTATATTTCACAATATTGACGAAGATAAAATATTTTAATTAAATTAATTCCCAAAATCAATCTTTCACACTATATCAAATATACATATAAATTAAACTTGCTTTTCTAATAAAAATTGATTTTCTTAAATAAGTAAAATTAACCTTTCTTTTCCAAAACGCAAAAGAGATTAAATTATTTCTATTTCCAATAACTTTAAATCTTTCCTTTTTAAAACACATAAACTAATTAAATTCATTATTTAAAATTAACCATTAAATTAAACTCGCTACCAACATAAATAAAGCGATCTTTTTTAATTAATGATTAATCACCTAAAAGAAACCAATTTATTTTAATTCCTCAATTACTGATGTGTAAATGAACACATTAAATCAAATTAAATACTTAAACTTGCTACAAACATAAATATAGTGATCTTTTTAATTAATGATTGATCACCTAAAAGAAACCTATTTAATTTAATTTCTCAATTACTAATGCGTAAATGAACACATTAAATCAAATTAAATACTTAGGATAAAATACTCCATTTTACCACACGCAAGGTATGCAAACCAAGAAAGCCAACCAATCTCACGACAGCAAACCTAAATGAAAAAGGAACCCGATGGACCACACACGACGCTCACTTGATCATGGCTAAGGCAAGATGAGGGTCTTATGACCACCTAATCCAAATTCTAAGGATGGAAAAGGTATACTCAACCCTGCGAATCCTGATGGAGATGAACCTCGCACCTAGGCAGTACTGTAACTGCAATCTCCTGCAACCATGAGTCACGCAAGCATACATATATATACATATTCAATGAAGGCGTTAGCTTGAGATTTATAACAAGAATTAGGGAAACTATAGCTAGGAAATCAGAAATCATCAAAGAAAATCAATATTAATCTAGCTCAATCACGAAAACTCAATTGCAATGATAACAATCCTAAAAACACTCAATAAAGACATGAAAACAAGACATCAATTCAAGATTGAAAACTAAGCAAACCAAATGCAGACTTGGATGTCCCCTTCATGTGGCTCCATTGTCCTTCTTTCTCCTTCAAATAGATTTGTTTGTGGATCTCACCTACTAGTGCATAAGCATGATGTGAAAGCAAGTAGACAAGATGATAGCGCAAGAATACTCGAAGTGTGATTGATTCAACCAGGTAGTAGTCTTGATTGAAGAAATTCATCCAATTTATAGACAAATCGGAGAAAAGATCAGATTAGCATGAAATTGATATTAGAGGCAATTGATTTCAAAAATGGCACAATTGAGTGGAAAGAAGATGGTTATGACACCTTCTATGTCATGAATTATGACATATTGCCAATGCAAAGGTTAGAGGACTAGAAGCTTATGACATCTTGCTATGCCAAAAGTATGACGCATGAGAAATTCATGCTTCCACCGAAGCACAAAAATAGGGAGAACTAGAGAGAAATTAATTAGGTGGAAATTAGGAATTAGGAAAATTAGAAAATTAGGAAATTAGAAAATTAGAAATGATGAAATTAGAAAATTAGGAATTAGGAGAAATTAGAAATTAAGTGAATTAATTAATAAGTTTTCATTCATTAATTAATTCACACAAAGAGAGGGAATTAATTAGCCAATTAAATAAACATTTAATTGTGACAAGAAGACTTAGGATAAATAAATAAATCATTTATCCTAAAGATAAAATGGAGAGAAAATGACAAACAAGGTTAAATTAAATAAATCATGAAACCCTAGAAGATAAATTAGAAATGCAAGAACGACAATTAGGTCTTGATGTAAGATTGATTTGATGTCGATTCGATCATGATTTTGAATTGATAAATGACCAATGTTGATAAGTGATTTGATTGACAAATGCACCAATTGACAAGGAACAATGACAAATTTGATCCAAATTGACATGATTGAGAAGGATGACGATCGATGACAAATTGATCGCAAAATGACAAGATTAAAAATGACCACGATCGATGACAAATCGATCGCAAAATGACAAGATTAAAAATGACCATGATTGATGACAAATCGATCACAAAACGACAAGATTGATAAGAGGACAAAACCCTAATTAGGATTGACGATGTCCAAAATGATGACAAATGAGCACTCACATTTATGCGACAGGATAAGATTGACTAAAATCATGACTGAAGATTGTTATCGACAAGACCAAATTCGAAAGCGAGACAACTGAAGAATGTAGAAGAAGGACTCGATGCTCACAAATGATAAAGACCAAGTGCGTGACATAGGAGAAATGTTAATGTGATGCAAAAAACCCTAAAATAAGGCAATGCACAAATGTTAAAGTACGATTCTGCAAGCGTTGACCATTTTTAGACGTCTACATTTTGCCCCTCTTTGAGACAATGCAATTTTAAGCATTGTTTCAAAGAACAATAATGAAAATGCCCCGGATAATAATAATGACATATGCATGCCCCCTCAAGGAATTGGCTGAAAACATCCAGAAAAGAGGCCAATTGATTGATAATAATGATAGAACACGATAGGAACAAACAGACTGACAATCGGAGACCGGATGCATGAAGGACAAGCAATTAAAGATGCAAAAGACCATGACCAGCATAAGATGGAGAGGGTGCATGTCCATCTATGCACTGACAAAGATCCATAAATGAGACAAAGAGAGTGAAAATTGCTCATTTGCACTAGCCAAGGAGGAGAATTTGTTGCTCTGGAAATGGACACTTGTAGAGAGATGGCAAACATTCCAATGGCAGATCACCTCAGAGAATGTGTACACACTTATAGATGACCAGACGATGCGGGAGCAGCGGTATGTATCTCAAAAACCCATATTGTCAATTTTATGAATTTTGATCACTTGCGGGACATTGCGAGGCCCACAGGGAATGTAGAAACTAACTTTTGCGCCTATGTGAGTGCATCCTACGCTTGTGTAGGGCATCTTATGCTTGTGTAGGGTACACAGGCATAGGTTGTTGCTACACAGGCGTAGGACTTAGCACACAGGCACCGGGCACCATGGTCCCGACAACTTTTCACCAAATTTTCAGGGCCGTCAGATATGATGATTTTAGAGAGAATCCCAAAGTTACAAGTGACTTCGAGATGTTTTGACCCTTGAAATCAAGCCCCCAAGTTCAAAATAGGACTTAATTAGGGTTTTTGATTAAATGATGTATTGAAGGAATAAAATGAAAAGGGCACAATTTAATGAAAGGGCCCAACTTTATGATGTGGAAGATGATGAAATAGAACCTTAGACCTAATTAATTTAATTAATTAAGTGCTGAAGGGGAAATGCAATGCAAGATGCAAAATGCGCCAAGGCGGGTGCTAAACTAGATGTGAAATTGTACCACCCTAGCAAGTGCGTACAATTTACAATGCTACAAGTAACAATGCTTAAAATGCAAATGAGATGGGATCCTTTTTGCTCCAAAGTGGGGGATATTTGTAGGATTTCCAAGGCCAAGGGTGAGGTGGCAGGAATCAATGGTCAAGATTGATTTGAACATATCAATGGTTAAATTGGAGGAGGTTGAAGAAGAGGTTGGTGAAAAGGGAACACTTGGTGACAAATGTCAAGAAGCTTGAAGAAGAGGTTGGTGGAAAGGGAACACTTGGTGACAAGTGTCAATGAGCTTTGCTCATGAAAGGAAAAGTGTCCAAGAGAAGAGACATGTGGCCCAAAATGCCATGTGTCTTAAGGGGAGAGTATCCACACCATAGGAGGTTAGGATGGGGTTAGGTAGAATGAATTAGGTTAAGAGGATGGGTAGGTTAGATGGAATGGGTTAGGTTAGGTGGTTAGAAGTTAGGAGAATTTGAATTTAAAAATTCAAATAATAAGAAAAGGCTAATTAATTTCAACAACTCATTATTGATTTGTTTTAATTAATGAGGGGATTTAGAAGAAATGAATTTGATGGGGGAGAATTAATTAATTTGAATTAATTAATCAAAGAGGATATTGAAAGTGAACTTGTTAAATAAATCCTTAGATTTATTAATAAGTAGATGAAAGGGGGGAATTTAATCGAATTGCTAATGAATTCAATTAAATTGAGAAGGGGGATTAATTAAATAATTACTTATTCAATTAATTATCTTTAGACCATTTTTAGGTGTATACAATAAGAATGCAGGTGTGCAAACTAGGAGAAATATCCGAGAGAACTCATGTTTGATATCTACAATAGAACCCAAGATAGTAAAAGAAGCACTATAAGATGACGATTGGGTTAATGTAGTGAATGAAGAATTAGATTAAATTGAGAAGAATCAGACACAATCACTTGTTCCTAGACCGGGGGATAAGAATGTAATTGGAACAAAATGGGTCTTTAGGAATAAGTTGAATGAAGAAGGAAAAGTGGTAAGAAACAAGGAAAGGTTAGTCTGCAAAGGGTATGCACAGGAAGAAGGTGAGGACTATGGTGAATCATTTGTACCAGTTGCTAGATTGGAAGGAGTAAGGATGTTGCTAGTATTTTATGCATATAAAGGATTCAAAGTCTATCAAATAGATGTCAAATGAGCCTTTCTAAATGGGATTCTAGAAGATGAAGTATACATTGAGCAACTAGATGGATTTTCCTTGACTGATGATAAATACATGGTGTGTAAATTGCATAAAACACTATATGGTCTTAAGTAGGCACCAAGAGCATGGTATGACAGATTACATGCACATTTGATCAAGATTGGATTCCAATGTACTAGTGAGGACAGTAATATTTATCTGAAAACTAATGGAGACAAGATGCTAATAGCTGAAGTGTTTTTAGATGACATAATTTTTGGTGGCAATGATGATATGATTATGAATTTTGCTGATGAGATGAAAAAGGAATTCGAGATGTCTCTAATCGGTGAAATAAATTTCTTTATTGGCTTACAAGTCCAACAACTGGATGGTGGTATCTTTATTTGTCAAAGAAAGTATATCAAAGAGGTGTTGAAGACATTTGGCATGGAAGACTGCAAACCAGTAGGAACACCGATGGTAACAGGCTGCAAGTTGACAAAGCAAGATGATTCATGCTAGTGAAAAAGAGTACAGATCTATGATTGACAAGCTACAATATGTTGTTTATAGTAGGCCAAACATTGCTCATGATGTTGGATTAGTTGCTAGATTTCAAAAAGAGCCTAAAGAAAGTAACATGGTGGTTGTGAAGAGAATTTTTTGATATCTCAAAGGTACAGTAGACTATGGTTTATGGTATCCCTGTAAAGTAAATTTTAATTTGGATGTCTTTACTAATGCTAACTGGGTAGGTATTGTGGATGATAGGAAAATCACAATCGGTGGAGCTTTTCTACTTGGTGGAAGATTAGTGGCATGGACGAGCAAGAAACAAACATGTGTTTCTCAATCTACAGCTGAAGCAGAGTATGTTGTTGCATCCATGAAATGCACGTAGGGTATATGGATGAGACATGTGCTAGAAGGATTCAAAATAGATATATCTGAACTCGTGACTATCTATTGTGATAATACAAGTGTAATCAATATTTCTAAGAATCTTGTACTTATGCTAGAAGAAAGCACATTGAATTGAAGTATCATTTCCAAAGGTAATGAGCTCAAGAAAGATAGATGAAGATGGAATATGTGAAGAGTAAAGATCAGTTAGCGGATATCTTTCCTAAGCCCTTACTGAAGGCTACCTTTGAGTTTCTCAGAGGTAAACTAGGGGTTAGATCCCTACACCAGAAGAACTAGAATGCTGGAGATGCATCAATCTTGTGGATTTCATGTTTATCTTTCTCTAAGGATTGATGAAGGTACAGGCTACTGCTTTGGGGGAGCAAGTCTGATGTAAACTTATGATTTAATGCTCTGTTATAATTTTTCTAATTTTTATAGTAGAGATGATGGAAGAGGCAACAGCAAAATTAAAGACAAGTGATGCATTTATACCTTTGCATTGTTGTCAAAGGGGGAGAAGAAGAGAAATCAGTTATCAGAGAATTTGTTGATGACTTGGAGGAGAAGAAAAGAAAAGAGAAGTTAAACATCAGATTGTCAGATTGAGAGTAGCATTGGTTGAGGGGGAGAAGTCAAAAGGAGGAGTATTCGTAGATGATGTGCAAGCAATTTGTAGATATTGATGTTATTTTAATTGTATATCTGATTGGTGTTGCCATCAATGCCAAAGGGGGAGAATGTTGGCATTTAGCATAACTGATGCAAATAAGATGATGCAGGTGATGTAGTTGAATGTGGATGATGACTGAACTGGTAGAGGATAGAAGAATGATATTTTAAGGTTAGATGACATGATCAGCTATTTGCGTTGTCATTATTGGCAACTGATGCATAATAATGTTTGATAATGATATCTGATGTTCTTGATGTTTTGATTTGTCATCTAAGTGATTTGGTTTACCCGAGACAGGATTTATCAGCAGAGAACTAAAGTTTGTGAAATAGGACTTTAACCAGTAAAGTTGAGATATTTTGGTTGAATCGGGTAATTGGTGATGTTTAGTGATTTGTGGTTTTAAATGTGAACTTGTATCATGTAAAGGAGTATATGACCAGAACAACATCTTGTAATGATTACCGGAAGGCATGTTTCAATTTTTTAATGAAGTTTTGCTAAGGTTTTAGTAGGGTTTAAGAACCGATCGAGAAATCATCAACATGGTAATGATTTTTGTTATGTCAATGATTGACGGAGAGTGTACATGAAGGTGGTAATATGACACAACCCACATGAATGATTTGAATTATGTTTTGGCATGAAAGATGGAGGAATTTATTGGGAATGTGCAAAGTTCTTAGCAGAATGTTGTAAGAGTTTGACTTTTGTACAGAACGAATTTTTGTGATGAGTCATGATCAACCAATGGTTGATATTGCATTGTAATTTGATGTAATGATCTATATATTTATCTCTTATGATTTGTATTGTAATTCATGATGTAATCTAGGGTTTTGTGGCCAACCTAGTTGAGATGGCTATTTAGGTTAACACAGTTGATGTTCATTGTGTTGGTGGTTTTAGAGAATGTGTTGAGTCCTCCAAGTGAAGTGTGAGATCTTCCTAAGAGTTGTAGAGTGTTGTGAATAACTGGATTTGATTAAGGAAGCAAAGAAGTGCAAGTAACAGACCAATTCCTTACTATTGTTCCCTAGCACTTGCAGCAAGTTAAATCCCTTAACTAGGTAGGTCCTAACAGGCCTGAAACATTTAAGTCCCCTAATAGGGAAGCTCTCAAAAAGAGTGGTAAATCCTCTCCCAAGGTTGATCCTAACAAGTCATCAAGATCCTAACTGGGCTGCTAGGCAAATCCCTTAACCAGGTGACTCCTAACAAGGTCTGCTCCTAACCGGACATATTGTAAGCTCCTAACAGGGCATACTTCAAAAAAGTACAAATTATTGTGGGTATCAACTCCCACCATGGTTTTTCCCATTTGGGTTTCCACATCAAAAACAATCTTGGCATTCATGTGTGGAATTCTTTTCATGTGATAATGTTGTTTATCTTTCATTCCATACATTACTTCTGAGACACCAGTTATGTTATTTTATCAGAAGTTACCAGTACTGATATGAGATGGTTAGAGAAAGTATTATTATCAAAATGATATGATTGCTTAAGTGGTGAAAGTATTGATAGTTGTGGTAAATGATTTGATTAATGAGTTAAGAAAATTTGATAAAGAGGTTATTAGATCCGATTAAAGAAGTTGGAATATTTGTTAAATGATTTCAGATCTGATATAAGTTTGATTTTGAGTTTTGAGTTTCAGTTGTTGTTAATACTAATTCACCCCCCTCTTAGAATTAACCAGATCCTCATAGAATTAACACTCTCAATCATTGATCTATACAAAGTCTGATCTACACTGGGTGACTCGTCATCCTTAGTTTGCATCATTTCACCATGGGAGTACTAATTGGTTTGTTGTCCTCCATCTGAAATTTCTTTAACATATCTTTGGCATACTTAGTTTAAGATATAAATATACCTTTATCTAATGGAGAAATCTGCAAACCAAGAAAATATGGCAGCTCTCCAAGTAAATACATCTCAAACTCAGACTATATTTGATTAGCAAATTCCTTACATAGGACTTCTTTATTGCCTATAAAAATGATATCATCTACATATACAACCAAAATGATCATAATATTACCATCTACCTTGATATACAAGTTTCTATCAACACACCCCTTTTTAAATCCTTGCTAATGTAAGTACTTATCCAGCCTAGAATACCATGCTCTAGGTGCCTACTTTAGACCATACAAAGCTTTTCTCAATCTGCATACAAATTTCTCATCTTCATGTAGTTGAAATCCTTCAGTTTGTTCAATATAGACCTCTTCTTCAATATTTCCATTCAAGAATGCATATCTGATATCCATTTGATATACTTTGTATCCTTTATAGGATGAGAATGCCAAGAACATCCTTATAGCTTCAAGCCTTGCAACTGGTGCAAATGTTTCTTCAAAATCTATGCCCTCTACCTAAGCATATCCCTTCCATAGAAGCCTTGCCTTGTTCCTTATTACCTTTCCTTCTTCATTCATCTTATTCCTATAGACCCATTTGGTGCCAATAACATTCTTTTCTACTCACCTAGGAACCAAATTCCAAGTCTTCTTCTTCTCTAATTGTTGCAACTCTTCTTCCATGGCCTTCATCCACTTCTCACTCTTGTTGGCTTCATCATATTTCTTGGATTCCATCTGGGTCATAAGGCAGAAATTTACTTGTTCATTGTTCCTTGTTCTCCTTCTTGTTTGCATACCATCATTATTGTTGCCTATACTTTGATCCTTAGGGTGATTTTTCTGAACATACATATTTGGAGCTTTGCTTTGTGCCTCTTCCTCTTGTTCACTTTCAGATTGTACTCCCTCTTCCACATATGGTTCCTCAATTTGATTTACAGTATTTTGCCTTCCTTTGAGCATATCCTCATCAATTCTAGCATTCACACTCTCAACCACTCTCCTCAGTCTTCTGTTGTAATATTTATAAACCTTACTATGAGTATATTACCCCAAGGAGATGCCTTCATCACATCTTGACTCAAAACTCCCTAATCCATCCTCATCTCTTTTGATAAAGAATTTTCTACCAAACACCTTGAAGTACTTGATTGAAGGTTTTCTATCATACAATAACTCATAAGGTGTCATTTTGTTGTTTACTCTTAGTTGTACTCTATTTAATGTGTATACAGAAGTATGCATTGCCTCTTTCCAATCCACATCAAGTATATTTGCTTCATTTAACATTGTTCTTGATATCTCTTTGATTGTCATGTTTTTCCTTTCAGCAACACCATTTTGTTGTGGTGTCCTAGGGGCAGAGTATTGTTTTCTTATTCCATGTCTGTCACAGTAGTCTTCAAATTTATTAGATGTGAACTCTTCTCCATAGTGTAATCTCAGACATTTTAGCTTGTAACCACTTTCCCTTTCAACCATCTTCCTAAATATTTTGAATATTTGAAAGGATTGAGACTTGTCTTTCAGGAAGGTGACCCATGTCATTCTTGAAAAATCATCTGTGAGTAGCAATCTTTAGAATCCATTTATGGATCTTGTTATTATAGGCCCACACAAGTCTGTATGTACAAGCTCTAATGGCCTTGTAGTTGAGTATTCTTTAGTCTTGTGGCTCTTTAGTTTCTTTTCCTCTTTAACACTCATCACAAAAAGTGCTTGCTAGTTTGATAATCTGAGGTATGTGCCTAACATACCCTCTTTTTCTCACCTTAACAACATTATCAAATTTAATATGACCAAGCCTTCTATGCAACAACCAACTTTCATCAACTTGTCCCATCATGCATTGGGACTCAAAGAATTCTTCAAGTTGTACACATTTCCATCTGTCTTTTTGCCTTCAGCAACATATTTTTCAGTGCTTTCCTTTCTGATTTCACATCCTCTTGAGTCAAAAGTGAACATGTATCCTTTGTCACACATTTGACTTACACTCAACAAATTATGTTTTAGACCTTCTACATAATATACATCATGAGATTTTAATTTTCCATCAATGTTTAGTGTACCCTTTCCTTTTATCTTAATTGAGGAATTGTCTTCAAACCTTACTGAACCACCACTCCAATCTTCTAATTTCATAAATTTCTTCTTATCACCAGTCTTGTGATTTGAGAAGCCACTATCTACTACCTATAAATTCTTCCTTTCTACATGTAGGGCAGTTTGGACAATCAAACTTGATTTATATTTGTCATTTTCTTTTTCAACCCAAACTTGTTTTGACTCTTGCTTCTTCTCTACTATCACATTCTGATTTGATTTTGTTTTTAGTTCCAAACGTGACATTTTCTTCTTTTGTTTGGCAGTTTTAAGCTTACAATGTTTTGTAATGTGGTCCAAGTTTTGACAATGATAGCATTTTACATTTACATTAAATGATGAATTTGAAAAACTATTGTAGGACAAAGATACATTTCTCCTACATTCATAACTCCTATTACCAACACCATTGCAATGATAGCAAATGACATTTACATCTCTAAGAGTATTAAAAGGATTTCTACTTTCATAACTAGGAGGGGACCTATTCATAAGTCTACATTCTGCAATTCTATGACCATAAGTATTGCATTTATAATAGTAGCCATAAAACTAAGGTACGTACCAATCATTGTTGAACTTATTTCTCATTGGTCTCCTTGGAGAAGCATAACTCAATCTTCTTGAGCTCTTGCTTGTATCGTTGACTCTTGTGAAACCTCCATCATCCATCTTGGCTTTTCTTTTTGGATCAACATGACTGCTCTTTGTAACAGCAGCATATGTTTTCTTCTTAGTGGGCTTGCTGACAGTGAATGTTTGTTCATTTCCATTTTTACTTGAAGAGACAAAATGTATCTCTTTACTTGTTGAGTCCTTATTGGTAGAAAATTGACCAACATCAAATCCAACTCCCTCTATATCATTTGAGTGCTTTTGCTTGTTCAACATTTTGTCTAATACATGAGTGTTATCCTCATACTTGATTCTCACCTTGAGTTCATCTTTGCACTTTTCAAGTTCCTTTCTGAGATCCATAATTTCTTCCTCCAACTTTTGATACTCCTTTTCTTTGTTTTCTAAATTTTATTTTGTCACTTCATACATTATTTTGGTTTCTTCCAACAAAGCAATTATTGTAGCAAGATTTCTATTTGATTCTTCAATATTATTGTTTAGTAAGTCATGCTCTTCTATGAAAAACTTCTTACATTTCTTGAACTCTTTTCTTACTTTTTCAAGTTCTTCAAGAGAACAAACCAATTCTCCTTCAAGGTCAACCACAACATCTACATCTTCTTCCTCACTATCATCTAAATTTTAAGATTGACCACCACTATATTTTTCATTAAGGATCTCTTGAGCCATGAATACATTAGTTTGTTTTTCATCTTCACTGTATTCCTCAATTGACTCACTTTCATCATCAGAGACATCACTATCAATTGATTAAATAACTTTCTTCTTTTGAAGGTTTCTTCTTCTTGGTTTATAAAACCTTTTACCCTTATCCTTGACACCCTCCACATTATTATCTTCCTTCTTCTTATAGGGAGACTTTGCAGCAAAATTTCCTATTTTAAAATAGTCAAAGCATTTGAAAGGTATCTTTCCTCTATAATTTCATGATCCTTTCTTGAGCTTTCAAACAAAGTTAGCTTCAACAACATCTGATTCATCTTCTTCCTCATTGGTAGCTTGTTCTTTCCATTTCTTTGTGGAAGTAAATGCAACCTCTCTCTTTGAAGATTGAATGCCTACTGTCCTCATTTCATATGCTAATAAGGAACTGAATAATTCATCCTTAGAGAAGGTTTTTAAATCTTTAGCTTCCTCAATAGCAGAGACATTTGTGTCATACTTTGGATTGAGAGATCTGAGTACCTTTTTGACAATAACTTCATCTTTGACTTCTTCTCCGAGTCCTCTTATGGTATTAATAGTCTCATCTACCCTTTGCAAATAATCTTCTATCTTCTCTTCTTCCTTCATTTTCAAACCTTCAAACTAAGCTCTAAGATTTTGCAGCTCAGCTTCCTTCACTTTGACATCTCCTTCATATGTTATTTCCAACTTGTCCCAAGTTTCTTTGGTATATTTACAAAGCATAACTTTTACAAATTATGTTTCTGATAGACCACTAAGAATACCATTCTTTACTTTAGCGTTGCATTCACATTCCTTCTTGGCATCTGGATCAGTAGGAGGAGTTGTTGAAATAGTGTATCCATTCACCACAAACATCCAAATATCACATCCAAGGGAAGACAAGTAGGTCTCCATTTTTCTACTCCAGAAGGCATAACTGGTGCCATCAAACTTTAATGTATTATCAGAGGATTCATTCCTAGCCATTATGTTCATAAATAAAGATCTACACAAGCTAGAGAAATCTTTAACTACAAGGGAACCGAGGGCTTTGATAACAATTGAAGAACACAAATGATCACTGAGAGTGAGGTAAATAAGTGATATTTAGAAATTTAAAACTTTAAGTATGATTGTGCCAATGCAAATAAGAAAATAAATTAAAGCACTTGCAAACAAGAGGAAAATGCATAACACATAGATATATGAGGAAAACCCATAGTGGGGAAAAATGTCGGTGAAAATGTTGTTGAAGACTACTGCTCTAATCTAGCCTCACAATGGAAAACTGGTTACAATATATTTTAGGGCACCAACCCAAGGAGCACCAACCCAAAGGAGTATCAACCCCTGATTTTATGAGCATCTGCTCAAAGGAGCACCTACCCCTACTCTGAGCACCCACTCAGAGAATTACAATGATTCAATAAACAATTTGATATTATAGAGACCTTATTAAAAAAGAGTTTTGTAACACCTTACAAATTTCCATCTGCCTACTCACATAATGTTATGCACTTTTTGCTACTGTGTTATGTTGTTGCTCTGAATTCTCTTCTCGTCTACTCTACCTTCTTAATCCTCTATTTTTCTCTCTACGTAGACCTTTTTCTACCACTTGTCTTCACTTTACCTTCTGAGTATTCTGCTAGCAATATTTTCTGCAATGTTATTGACTGCTCGGGCGTCATGTTATTGACACCTGTGAAAAATGCCTTATGTTGCCTTATTTTTCCTCTTTGTTCTCACCTTCTCTTTTTTTGTAGAGCTCCACTATCTACACCCCTCCAACACTCTTACTCCATCATATCTATAATTCCTCACTTACTTTTCTTAGAAGAAATCTATATACAACAAGATTTTCCTTCCAAGAATGAATTAATCTTATCGCCATCTGAGAAATCCAATCTGTCAGCTAATTTGATCCTTTGAACATTCTCTCCAGACAACTAGTTGTCAATAATAAATGATCCGCTTGGAATCCTTCAAAAATCAAATTGTATCTCTGAGAATGAATTACTATTTTTAGTAATCTTGAATTTTGCATCCCACTTAAGGATCTTCAGATTATTCTAGAGTTGCTCCACCTTCTGCAGTGTATGTCACTTCATCTCTATCTATAGCTACCCATATTTAATTGCACATTCCTTCTATATTCAACAATCTCGGAGATCAAATTTTATCTTGGACACAATTCTCATTTCAAGAATAAATTTTTAATTGCAACTTTGCCCAACATTTACATTTGTTTTTGTGTGCTACTCAGATTGGAAAATCTTATTTGATATGTATCATCTTTCTTCATCGACCAATCAAAAAGATTTTTATTATCCACCTAACATTTACCTGTCACTCAACCACTTGGTGAATGGTGGGACCCATTAATAAAAAAATTATTTCACAAAGGGTCCACATGTAGAAGAAAATCTACATGGGATTCGTGAGCTGTGCAAATGAGTTCCGGAGATCATATAACATGCATGTTATACGCATCGTGAATCAGCAACTCTTCCTTTATGTGAGTTGGCGGGATAACACGCTTTCTACCGATTTCCTTATCCCGTGCTACTTCCTCTCAAACCTTCTTACCACGCAGGCTAATGGGATCCATCTATTCCCTTTGGTATTTCTACCTTGCACAACCATCTCTCTCTAAGTTTGCATGGCATGGGATGATGGGGTGACTTATTTACCTTTGTTTATTGTTACCCCACAAGGTTACCTTACAGTGAATAACATGTTGTGGGATAACGAAGCTCACTATTTGCTTCACTTAAGTGTTATCCCGCAAGGCTATTTAATAGCGAATAACATGTCGTTGGATAAGCTGAGCAACATAACCTGCGTGTTATTGAAATCTTCATCACACTTTAGCAACTAGCCCGCAGAGTGTTTTTCCTTACGTGTTTCTTATTGCGGGATAGCAAGGATTGCATAATTGTTGTATTATTGACATTTGCAATCACATTTTGTAGCTTTGTAGATAGCGATAACCTTCATGTTATTGACAATTGTGACTGATACTCCCTGTAACTGCATGCGATAATCTATGTGCTATTGACAAATGTAAGTAACTTTTTTTGAGTCAAACCAGATTTCACAATACATTCCCAACACAATTTCTTGTGTCCTCCTTATCCATTTTCATTCCTTAATAGCACACTTCACGCAATCCTCCTATATCTCCTTGTGCATATAACATGGTGTGTTCTGATTAATTAAAAAAGTAGGTTTTCAGGACCTGAAACCTTTACAAAGGAGATTAAGATAAGGCACCAAAAAGTTCAGTGCTTAACAACCGCTTACAAAAAGACTGGCCAAAAGGCCAGCGAACTAAAAGGACAGCATAACAAAAAACAACACAGAAACAAAGAAGGTGCTACATAGTAATTTTCTTCAACAGGTCCTCCACCTTTATCACCAACTCATCATAAGTGGCCCCAACAGCTTTAAGGTCTTCCAAATCTTTGTTAGGTTTCTTTTCCTTCTTTTTGCCTCTAGTACGGGTTATGGGGCCTTTAACTTCCCCTGTTCCTTCATCTTCTGGGTCAATGTCCAGGATTTCCTTTTCTTCATCCAGTTTGCTGATGAGAGTGTGGGTGTTGTTAGCTGAAATCTTCAGGATGCTTAGGCTCTATTAAGCAATGTTCTTCAGACACTCCTCAATTTTACCAATTTTGCTAACAATGTCTGAGAGAGTTTGGTCGTTAGTGTCAGCAAGATTTTTCCTTTCCAACAAATCCTTCTCAATTTTTTCAAACATGGGGTTGAAAGCATCTCTTATGTTTTCGGCTTTGGAAATGGTGCTTTTTAGGTCCTCTATGTAGTTGGCCATAGTCTTCCCTTCCCCAGTATTGATGGTTTCCAGAATCAAGACTCTATTGTAGAGTTTTTTGTTTTCGTCCATAGCTTTCTTGTAACCATTAATAAGCCACTCCATAGTTTCCATGAAACCTTGCAAACCCTCGAGGGGAGGGCTAGAGGGGGGTCAGCTTTTCCAGGGGTTACCTATTCCTCTTTAGGGGTGTGTTAGGTGGAAGTTGTGTCTACAACCCTAAGAGTCTCTTCCATGGTCTCCTTTTCCAGATTCTGATCAGCTTCCAGGGCCCTTACCTGCTTGTAGACTTTTGGTTACCTGCTTGTGGACTTATGGTTCCTTAACAATCTCCTCTTTCTTCTTGTGCTTTTTCTTGGTCTGGGTATGAGCTTTTGTTTTCTTATTCAGCAGCCCTTGAGGGTTCTCCTCCTCAGAGTCATCTGAGTCCTCCTCTTCTGAAAAAAAATTGATTAGGGGTCTGCCTTTAGGCATTTTGCCCTTAGAGGATGAGGGTCTGGTTTTGATGTATTTCCTCTTCTTCCCACTTTCATACTTCGAGACATCCATGTTGTCCTCAGTGTCAGTCAAAGGGTCACTATAAGACTTCTCTTCCTCTAAGAAGGTAGAATCAGACCCCTCATCCTCAAAATCCACAGAGGGCTGCATCCAATCAATTTGGTTGGCCTTGAGATGGTCATAAATTAGGACCATTAGGCCTTGATGCATAGCAGTATCACTCAGTGGGTTCTCTTTGTAGGCCTTAAGGGATGCATTCATCAAACAGAGCAGAAAATAAGGGAAATTAACCTTATCATTGTGCCTAAAGTGATTCAATAGAATAAAGTGATAACCATAAACTATTGTGAACCTACCATCTAGAGTGATATAATGCATTAAAACAAAGAGGACCTCCCACTAGGGTTTGGCAAAAGCCCTAGGTGGGTAATAGGTTTTGCTGAACTTTACCAGTCATTTTTTCTCTTTCTCAGTATACGGGTATCTTTCAATAGCTTCCCTACTGACCTTCCTATCTCTGTAGAAGTTGCACCCTTCTCTTGTGAGGCCTATGGCTTGAGCAATTAAATCTTCATCAATCTTGATCGTTTGGTCTCCCATTTTCAGCATGTCCTTCTTCTAGTTTTTGCAAAAAAAATTGGTAACCATGCCATCTCGACCGTGGAGTCTCTCCGTGAAATTCAAGAAACCACCCTTCTGTAGAATACCAAACCTCCTCCTTTTATTTCCATTCTTTACAGCTACTTGGTTCATATCACCTCCTATTGCCACCCATGTTGTCATTGTTCAAAGCCAAATTTTGAAACTTGCAGAGCAAATTAACCAGAGAGCTTTTCAAAACTATAAAAGTTACCCAGAAAGTGTGGGAGCTAATGGCATTGGTATTATGATGAATGAGTCTCTCATTATTATAATAACTCGAAGTACTCAAGTTAGTTCTTTTTATAATTATCCTGTCCATCAAGAATCTTTGGAGTACTTCTATATCACTCATTACAAATGATTTGCCTAACATCTTCAGGGAGTCCTTATTCTCCCGTCCATGTGGTCATTTCCTCTTTGTTAACCGCCACATTGGCAGCCCAGTTAGCAGAACCATTGGCCTCCTGGTAAATGTGGGAAATGTAGCTTTTTTTAAAGGTGCTAATAAGGTCTATTGCAGAGATGATTATGTTGTAGATCGACCATGAAGGTTTTGAAATCCCCTTAAGACAATTTATAATATTATTTGAGTCCCCTTCAATCCATAGGTAGGCGTAATTCCATTTTTTAGCTAGGAGGATGCCTTGAAGAGTTGTCATTGCTTTAGCTTTATGGTTAGTTTGGGTTACAATAGGGACAACAACCATTTCCTTGCAAATTCCTCTGTCATCTCTTAGAACAGATCCACAACCTGAAGGACCTGGGTTACCTTTGGCAGCACCATCAAAATTAACTTTGAACCAACCATGAGGGGGGGTTTGCCATTTAGCTTCAAGCCTTTTATTGTGGTTGAGGTTAGGATCATCGGTGATCTTCATATTCCACACCTTTAAGATATTTGATTCCATAGAGTTGTTCGAAAAACAAGGACCCTCAATGATCCCTATATTTTCCTAAATCACCCATTGAATTTTCTGGAACACAATATCCTGATTGAGGGAGACATCCCTGAAGATTCAATTATTTCTTTCTTTCCATATTCCCCACAGGATGTGAGGAAGAGAAAGCTGCCACAAAGATCTCAAAAAAGAGTTAGTCCATTTAATATTCCAGGAGGATAACAGATCACTAATGTTATTAGGAAACACCCAGGCAATACTAAAACTCTTAAGAAATCTTTCTCAGACTGAGGCTGAGAAGGAATAGTGGATGGCAAGGTGGTCCACAGACTCTTCCTCTTGAAGGCACAGAATGCATCTATTAGGGAAGGCAAAGCCTCTGCCTTTTAGGTTGTCTAGGGTCAAGATCTTGTTTTGGAGGATGGTCATTGATTTTGGGGGTAAGACCCTTAATCCAGGCTTTAGACCAGTAAGGATTTCTAGATGGGGAGGGGGATAGGAGACAATACATAGAGGAAACAGTTAAAGTACCTTTGGGTTCATGTTTCCAAATCAGGGAGTATTCTTCTTTATTCAACCAGACCGCAAACAAATGGATCTTGAGCTTAGAAAGGCTAGGGTGGATGCTTTCAATATTTTGCCATTCGTTACCAGACCAGTACTCAGCAACTAAAGCACCAAAAGTTCTAATATAGGAGGGAGCATGGGGGGCCCATTCATTGATGTCAATCAAAGGTTTATCAAAAAGCTAGGGATCCTCCCAGAATTTAACTTTCCTACCATTTCCTACTTTCCTAATCACTCCTTTGGCTATACCTTCTTTGCATTTAGAGGCATTATTCCATATGTGGGATCCATTAATACTAAGATCCGAATTGATAAAAGAAGAAAGAGAGGAGGACAGAAGATAGTACTTACTTCACCAGATTTTACACCATTCAGTGTCTGAATGAAACATTCTCCAGACTTGTTTGGACAAGAGAGCTTCATTTAAGGTTCGAATTCTCCTCAGGCCCAAACCTCCTTTGCTTTTCAGTCTATAGACCTAGTCCCAAGCCACCAAAGACATTCTTTTCTTGTCCTCAACCCCAGACCATAGGAATCTTCTTTGAATTTTCTCGATTGTATCAGCATACTTAACTGGAATTTTGAAAAGACTTAGAGCATAAATTGGAATACTTTGAAGTGTAGCCTTAAGGAGTTGGAGCTTTCCAGCCTAACTTAAGAGGGCTCCTTTCCAACCAGCTAATTTTTTATGAAATTTGTCCACTAGAGAACTCCAGAAGGGATCAAGAGGTGCAATGCCCATGGGGAGACCAAGGTAGGTAGCAAGAAGATCAGCAATCCTACACTCCAAGATTCTGTTGATTCTCTATTATCTTCTCTCAGGAGTATTAATGAAAAAAACTTCACTTTTGGCCCAATTAATAAGCTGACCAGAAGCAGAGGCAAACTTACAAAGGGTACTCTTCAAGATTTTAGCTTTAGATATACATGATTCCCCCATGATAATAGTATCATCAACAAACTATTGGTGGGAACAAATAAGGTCAGCAGAGGAAGGTTGGAGACCCTTAAAGGATCCTTGTAGAACCATATTTTCCGTAGTCCTTCCAAAACATTTTGCCATAATTATGAAGAGGATGGGGGAAATAGGATCCCCTTGCCTTAGACCTCTAGAAGCTTGGAAGAAGGGTGATGGAGAACCATTGACAAGAACAACAAAAGAGGCAGAGGTGATAAGTTGGGTGAGGAGGTCAATAACTCTGGAGGAGAAACTAAAAGATATAAGGACCTTCTGAAGAAAAGACCAGTCAACCCTGTCATAGGCTTTGGAGAGATCAAGCTTTAGGATGAGACCCTGCTTCTTTGCTCTAACAAGAGAATGAATGTTCTCATGGACAGTTATAATAGAGTCAAGAATTTGTCTTCCAAGGACAAAACCATTTTGTTGGTGATTCATTAAAGCAGGAAGGATAGACAAAATTCTAGAAGTGAGAACCTTGGAGATAATCTTATAAAAAGAATTGCAAAGACTAATAGGTCTGAATTTGTCCAATGGGGTCAAGGAATTTTTTGGGAGATGTATCCAATGGGTTCAAGGAATTTTTGGGGGCTATAACATGGTGTGTTATATGATGTTGCAACAACACTTTTGCCAACCTATCAATCTAAACATCTATTTCATCTTGTCTAATCTCTCCATTGCATCTTCTAAATTATTGACATCAATGACAATCTAATGCCAAAAATAAAAAGAAGCTATTTTATCAGTTCATGATTCTCTAGATGTAATCCAAATGCTTTTGTAAGTCAGTGAGACTTCTTGTAAGGTAAGGAACCTTCCCTAAGGGTTGTAGCCCTTTTGTGTTTTGTATTTTGAGCAATGAGCTCTAGACAGTGTGCCTAAATGCATGTGTATTCCCCATTGCAATATTTCACTTACTTCTAATAGGGTATTATCTCATTGTGGGTAAGTTCCCACTGTGGTTTTTCCCTTAACTAAGTTTTCCACATCAAAAAACTTGGTGTTATGTGTGTGGTGTTTTATGTTTTAATTTTTGTTTATCAGATTTGATTTGTGGTTTAAGTTGCAGAAGTTTTTGAGCAAACTGATTCACCTCCCCTCTCAATTTGTTGCTTTGTTGCCAACAATTGGTATCAAAGCTAGATCCTCCAGAAGAATCTTGACCACTTGAGGAGATCCGCTATGACAACCTTTATTTTTAAGAAGGATGGTCTGAGATATGATGGAATGAACTACACTCTCTAGAAAAGTCGGGTGCAATATCATTTGAGATGTATTGGAGAAGAGTACTAGAAGATCACTAAAAATGTCTATAATGTTCCTTAGAATGGTCCTAATACTCTAGATGAGACAAACGAAGTAGAATACAATATTAGAGCCAAGGAATCATTGTTGAGTGCCTTGACTGATTCTAAGATGACTAATGTGATGGATTCAGAGCTTGCACATGAGATCTGGATAAATCTAGAGACCTTGCATGAAGGTGATAGTCACGTGAAAGTTGCTACTCTTTTATGCAGAAAGTGAATGATCTTGTGTGTGGAATCAAATGTGCCAGTGGAGTCCTTGAAGAATTAGAGATAGTTACTAAAGTGCTGAGATCCTTGCCTCCTACTTACAAACATAAAGCTTCTGCTATTGATGAGATCATGACTGTGACAAATGTGACAAGAGATATGGTGGATGGAAAACTTGTTCCTTTTGAGTTGAGTGAGTTTGGTGACTCTCTTCATCAAACTAAATCTGCATTCAAAGCTAATGTATCTTGGAAGAGAGATATGATCCGGGAGAAAGTTCTACAAGAGTATCTAGATATGAGGAGATGAATGAGATGGAAGATGAAGAAAGAGAGCTTGAGGAGCTTGACACACTTATTTCCAAAAGATTGCCTAAAGGTTTCGATAAGTATGAAGGAAAGTTGCCTCTTAAATGCTTTTCATGTAATAAGATAGGACAATTTACATCAAGGTGTCTGGAAAGAGATAGAAATCCTAAGACGCCATTTAAGCCTTATAAAGCCTAAATATCAAAAGAAATGTTATTATGTTGTTGATGAAGGTGTGACAGATGATGAGTCTAATAAGGGAAATTTGGGAGATGAATTTATGTTCATTACTATCAAGGAAGAAGATCTAGTAACTATAGATTCTACAAGCTACAGTAATGAGGAGAAATCACTAACTGCTAAAATTGAAGAAAAGGATGAATGGGTTATTGACAGTGGTTGCTCTCATCATATGATAGGTGATAAGAGTAAGTTTGTGAATATGGAAAAGTATGATGGTAGTGTGGTAAGATTCAGTGATAACAAAACTTGTGTAATCCGTGGTAGAGGTTATATTTCTCTTGATGGTAAGAATAATACTAATGATGTCTTATGTGTTGGTAAAATGGTTGATAAGGGATACAACTTGCAATTCAAGAATGACAAATGCAAGATCTTGAGTAGCTCTGAAATTGAGATTGCATCAGGTACAAAGACTAAAGGTAATATCTTTCACTTGAATGTTGGTGGTAAAATTTATTTAATTTCTCAGATTAATGGCAGTTGGTTATGGCATAAAATAATGTGTCATGTAAATTTTGATTGCAGGGTTAAGATAAGTTCCACTCAAGCTGTGAGAGATCTACCTAAGTTCATAAAACTTGCTAATTTGGTATGTAAAGAATGTCAACTAGGGAAGCAAACAAGAGTTACCTATAAGAGAAAACAATATAATTCTAATGGATTGTTAGATCTTGTGCATACTGATTTGTGTGGTCCTTCTAGAGTGAGAAGCTTACAGGGTGACAAGTATTTCATGTTGTTGATTGATGACTATTCAATAATAATGTGGGTTACCTTCTTAAGGGAGAAGTTTGAAGCCTTGGAGAAGTTAAAGATTTTCAAAGCTATGGTTGAGACTGAGACTGGACTAAAGATGAAATGTTTGAGATCTAATAGAGGTGAAGAATTCACTTCCAGTGAGTTTAATGCATATTGTGAAGAGCATGGAGTTAAGAGACAGTTTTCAGCCCCTAGAACACCTCATCAAAATGGTGTTGTGGAAAGGAAGAATAGAATAATTCAAGAAGCTCATAGAACCATGATGATTGAAGGAAATATGGTGCATGTGTTTTGGAGAGAAGCTGCAAGTACTGTAATATACACTCTTAACTGGGTAAATATCAAAGGTGATACTGGTAACACTCCTTATGAGTTACGGTTTGGTCATACTCCCACTGTTAGATATTTCAGAATCTTTGGAAGTAATTGTTGCATTAAAAGAGATGAAGATATTGGAAAATTTGATGCTAGATGTGATGAAGGAATCTTTCTTGGTCATTCTACTAGAACTAAATCCTACTTGTGTTATAATAAAAGATTGAGAAAGATTGTTGAAAATGCTAATGTGAAGGTTGATGAAGGAAATATGAGACAGATGAGACCTTGCAGATATGATTCAGATGACAAAGATGTTAGTTTAGATAAAGGAAATCAAGTGCAGACACAAAATCAAATTTAGATTACTCCAGAAAAGCCCAAGAATGAAGGAGAAGCTACAAATGCTAATTACAGAAGAAAGAGTTCAAGAGCTTGGAAATCAAGCAAATCCTAAGATTCTCGAGTTTGTGAGATCAAATCATTTAGAGAATCATATTATAGGAGATAAGAATAAAGGTGTGATGACTGGAAGAAGACTTGCAGAAGAGATTTCTCTGATTTCTAAGATTGAGCCTAAAGATGTTGATGAAGCATGCAAAAATGAAAATTGGGTTAAAACAATGGAAGAAGAATTGAATCATATTGAGAAAAATAATACATGGGAACTTGTTCCTAGACCTAAGGATAAAAATATAATTGGTACTAAATGTGTCTTTCTTAATAAATTGAATGAACAAGGAGAAGTTGTCAGAAACAAAGCTAGACTTGTGTGTAAGGGATATTCACAATTGGAAGGTATTGATTATGATGAAACCTTTGCTTCAGTAGCTAGAATTGAAGTTGTTAGATTATTTCTTGCATATTCTGCTCACAAATATTTCAAAGTTTATCAGATGGATGTCAAGTTAGCCTTTATTAATGGTGATCTAGAAGAACAAGTATACATTGAGCAACTAGAAGGATTTTAGTTGACAGATGAAAAGGATAGGTTTGTAGGTTAAAGAAAGCATTGTATGGATTGAAACAAGCCTCTAGAGCCTGGTATGCCAGATTGGACAAGTCCTTGATGAAGCTTAAATTCAATAAAGGTATTGCTGACAATAATTTATATTTCAAGATTGATCAGGATAACATTTTGATTGTTGAAGTTTTTTTTGATGACATTATCTTTGGAGGAAATGATTGCTTGTGTAAGAAACTTGTTGAAGAGATGCAGAATGAATTTGAGATGTCTATGATTGGTGAAATGAAATTCTTTCTGGGATTGCAAATTACTCAGCCAGATAAAGGTATTTTCATATCTCAAAGCAAGTATGTGAAAGAATTGCTGAAGAAATTCGATTTGGATGACTCAAAACCAATTGGTACACCTATGGTGACTGGATGTAAATTGACTAAGGATGATGATTCTTCAAAAGCTAATCAAACCAGATATAGATCTATGATTGATGGTTTGTTGTATTTGACTCAAAATAGACCTGATATAATGAATGTTGTGTGTCTTGTTTCTAGATTTCAAGCTAATCCTAAAGAATCTCATGTTATTGTTCTGAAAAGGATATTCAGATATTTGAAAGGGACAGTTGACTTTGGTTTATGGTGCCCTAAGCATGATGACTTTACTTTGAGTGCTTTTACAAATGCTAATTGGGTAGGTGATGTTGATGATAGAAAAAGAACTACTAGTGGTGCATTCTTTTTGGGAAAGAAATTGGTGTCATGGGCATGTAAGAAGCAGAATGCTATATCTTTATCTATTGCAAAGGCTAAATACATTGTTGTTGCTAGAAATTGTACTCAGGTAATTTGGATGAAACAAGTGTTGAAGGATATAGGAGTTATTTATGATTAGCCTATTACTATATATTGTGACAATTCAAGTGCTATCAATATGTCAAAGAATTGAGTATTCAATTCCAAGAAAAAGAATACATCTATCAAGTATCATTTGTTGAGAGAGAAGGTAAGTGAGGAAGAAGTCAGATTGGAGTATGTATCTACAAAGGAATAGATTGTAGACATCTTTCCAAAGTATTTGCCTAAAGATACTTTTGAGTATCTCAATGAGAAGTTAGGGGTGATTTCCCCTCCTGATGAGAACTAAGATGTATGGATTTGCATTGATCTGGTGAACTTCACAGAGATATCTTGTGATCCGAATTGATGAGTGGTGGATACTACTCAAGGGGAGTAGTCATTATTGAGGGAGAAGAATATGTTTTTTTTTATGAGTCTTTGTCATTGATGTCAAAAGGGGAGAAGAGCATGTGAAAAACCCTGAAGAATTTTGAGGGAAATGAGTAGAGATTTGAGTATGAGTTGTTTGTCTAAGGGGGAGATTATTGTGAGTTGATTCTTTCTTTACATTGATTTTTTTTCACATTCATATGTTGCCATCAATGCCAAAGGGGGAGATTGATGGACTGGATGTGTTGCCATTGATGTCAACACATTCCAATGTGTTTCAATGTTGTATTCAGATTATATGAGTTGGTTTAGTCTGTGTATTACAGATGAGCTGATGTAGTTTAATGGGTTTAGATATACTCATCTCTAGTGATTCAGTAGAAGGTTTAGAGGTCTGCATGATGATTTGGTCGAGTTATGAGATCTGGTATTATGATTTATTTTTTAGTTGTTCAGTATTGACAAGTTTTTGTGAATCAGTATGTAATGTTGTACAGTTGTAATATCTTTAGCGGTGGATGTGTACGATGTGTTTTGGATGTTAATGTGTGTCCTTAGTCCGATTGGTTCATGATTTGGAAGTCCACAAGTAAATCTTTCAGTTTGACAGTCAATTTTGTTGATGTTCTTCAGGTCTGGTAAAGAGATGATGATGATTCTAGTTACGTGAGTTGTTGCGCTTGTTGTAGTGTGATTCATGTTGCTTGTGAATGTTTCTAGATCATGTGATATACGTATCGGTGGTCTGCATTGATTGTTGTGCGCGTTATTGAAGATTTTTCTTGGTCCAGTGATGTTCTTAATATTCTTGGTTGTCATGGTGAGGTAGCATGTTGCTGATGATAGAGGTGTAATTCTTGGAGGGATATCTTATTTATGGCAGTTGTTTAGGGCCAGACTATGTCTTAGCCAACATTTTTTTGGTCTACATGCATTATTGTAGTGTGTGAGATTATATTTTTGTAATATGTAGCGTATGGTGAGCCTACCTTGCAACATAGGTTAATGATGTGTATAAATAAGCATTATAATAATTGTGTGAGTATCTATGAATGATTTTGAATGTGTTCAAGTGAATTAGTGTGCGATCAAGTGTTTTGATCCTTCAAAAGTGTGTTGTAGAGAAGATCAAATAGTGTGCTTAACTGGAATTGTACTCAAGCATGAGAAGATGTTATTTTATTAGTTCATGATTCTTCGGATGTAATGTGAATGCTTTTGTAAGTTAGTGAGACTTCTTGTAAGGTAGTGAACCTTCCCTAAGGGTTGTAGCCCTTCTGAGTTTTGTATTTTGACCAGTAAGCTCTAGGCAGTGTGTCTGAATGCATGTCTATTCCCCATTATAATATTTTACTTACTCCTAATAGGGTATTATCCCATTGTGGGTAGGTTCCAACCATGGTTTTTCCCTTAATCGGGTTTTCCACATCAAAAATCTTGGTGTTATGTGTGTGGTGTTGTTTAATGTTTTAATTGGTGTTTATCAAATTTGATTTGTGGTTTAAGTTACAAAAAAATTTTAGTAAACTAATTCACCCCCCTCTCAATTTACTACATTATTGCTAATAGTTTATATAGAACAGTCCTTTCATCTTTTGCATGTACACTATTTGAGGATGTGTAACATCTTGTAGTCATGAAGGGCTCTTAAAGTCTTTGGTGTGAGGTGTTGGCAGTGCTTGACAAGTCATGTTGGTTTAGAGTATGTTGGTGTTATGTTATGGTATACTCTTGATTGCACATTAGAGTTTGGCATGATACATTTCTCTTGATACCATGGTCTATTCACTTGGAGCATGTGATCTCCTAGGAGGAGATGGTAAAATCATGATGCCATGATAGGTTCTAATTTAGTTGATTAGAGCTTTGACAATGATTTGGTGAGTTCTCTTTGTATTGGGTGTATTGGTCATATGCCTAATAACTTCATGGGAGTGTAGAGATGCATTTGGAGTTTGGCATGGATTGATCATTTGCTAGTACTCATGGATACATAGAGACTAAGGAGAGGCTGTAGTTCTCTTGAGATGAGAGACATGTGCTCAGATGGTTACTCTTAATGAGATTTCAGCCAGAAGTCTAAGAAGCCTACACCTTGATTGGGTGTGAGTTCAAATAAGACCTATGAGGAGATTTCTCCTGCATGAGTCATGTTTACTTAGATATCTTGGAGGAGCATTCTCATTTCCCACTCTTGGTCTTCTCGATAATTTATAACTTGAGAGGTATTTCCCATTGTTTCTCTCGAGTGGGTTATGTTTTTCTTTCATATCCACGGATCTTCAGCTAAAGTTAGATATTCCTATAGGATTCATTGTGAGAGATGGATAGCATGGTTATATCCTTGGAATGTATTTTCTTTTATAACGATCATAGTGGATGGTAGTGAGCTGATTTCCTGAAATAGGAAATGGAGTAGTTTGATCTTCTTTAAGAGGCTTACATCCATGTAGATATATGAGGTGTATGTTATGTTTGATCTCTTGAGGTTGAATGGGTTTGGATGTTGTTATGGGTTTTCACATGCGGATGTGAAGGAGATCTTACTTGGCATAGCTGACACTTAGAGGTGTTTGTAGAAGGATATGCTACATGTTTATGGTTTGCAGTTTCTCTCTTTGGTCAGTGATCTTACCAGATGTTCGGATTCACTCAAGGCATTGGATGTGAGGTTTTGTATAGAGCTACAGCGATCACTAGTGTGTGGTCATATGTTGTCACTTGGGTGATGACATGGAGGTCCTTTTTTTTTTTTTCCTATCAGATGTGGAGAACTTGGGAGAGCTATGGAGACTTGCTCAGTGAGATGTTTCTTGCAGTAGTTTTGTTTGCAAGATGTGCATATCTTTGTGGGTAGTCCTTGGTAATACATGGTTACACTCTCTCTATGTTGTGATTGATAGACTTGATATGTGTTTAATCTTTTTAGATTTGACATTACCCATTTAATTTGAGTTCCTAAATCTGTTTGGTCTTCGTTGACTGGTTTGCACATGGAGCTTTAGGTTGCAGTTTCTTGGGTTAGTTATGTTGGTGGCATGAGTTTACTGATGTTGTATACCTTTGAGGTATGTGCGATTGGATGGATTAGCACTTTTTGTGGGTGCTATTTTTAGTTGTGTGGATTTATTAGTCGAATGGAAGCAATCAAACTAATTGTTGTTCTGGTGGGTGTTTTATCTTGTTTTCTGGAGGATTACTTCATATTTGTGTTATGGTTAAGAGCTTTGAAGTTGATGTTGTTGATTATTTTGTATAGCTCATGAGCATAGTGGAGTGGTGGTAGTATCCTATAGCCTTTGATATCACTGGGATCTTATGCTTGTGTTCTTTCGACTGGTGCATTTTCACCTTGGCTTATTCATTTTCTTCCATAGGTGGCATAATGGAGGATGGCAAGGATTGTTTCCTAAGATGGTGGACATATTGGATGTTGTTTCATATGTCTTGATAGAGTATGAGAGCATGTTTTGGATCTATGTGGTTTCATGGATGGCAGTGATGATGTGATTTCATCGAGTGGCTCTTAGTAGTGTAAATCTTGTGATGAGATGACTCTTGTAATGTCTTTGTCAAGTGGGAGATTGTTGGGATTAAGGTGCCTCAACCTCAGGAGTCCCAAGAATATTATTTAATTAATTTAGTGGTCTTATGTGTTGATTTTATTTATTTAATGGAATATATTAAGTTTCCAAAGTGCAAAGCTTAATTATGGGGCCCGATGGAAAGTTGGGTTGAACAAGCTTTCAGGAGAAAGTGAAATTGTGACACTTGGCACAAGGAGGGAACTTTGGAGAAGTAAAATTCTTAGGAGCTTTTCAAATCCCCCTCCAAGCAACATGTGGCAATTGCATTCTTTAGCATGGTTTTGGAAAGATTCTCAACAAGACCAAATCTTCCACTTGGATAGGCTTGGAGTAAAATGGAAATTTTTGAATTAGCAAAAGGCTTGTTTATCTCATCTTAGATGATTTATGATTGTGCAATAAATAATATTTGTATTCATATTATTTATGAAAGATTTGTGCACAAAGGAAGTTTTTAATTATATGTTGTAGATACATTGAATGTGGATGCTTTTGAGAAGTTGTTTCCTTTTGCATTGTAAGCTCTATAGATATAAGAATTGATAGATGAGTTGTAAGAGAGAGGAGTTCATATTACAGGGTTTATGCTACCAGATTTTCTCTAGGATGGAGCAAGATGTAAAGCTCCATGTAAAGGCCTAAAGCCTAAAGAATGTATTATAACTATATTTTTGTTGTTGAATAATACAATGGATATCTGGTTTTGGAGTGTGGAGCTTTTTACCCGAAAGGGTTTTCCCATGGTAAATTTATGTTCTATTCTTCTATCTTATTCTTTTGTTTTATGATTCTGTGTTGTTGAATCTAAATGTATGCATGCTGCTGAAACTGTTGTTTGATCTTGCAAGATCTTAAATTGCAATCACTTTCCTCTAAGGGTTAATGTGGGAAATAAATTTCTCTTGATTCTGATTTATGGCATACTAGTGTGTGTTTGTATTTGATGTTGGATGTGCACACTCATCTTAGATGTCTTTCTGGGATGCCCAATTTCCCTTCAGCCAATGGTAGCAAGCAAATCATTTCAAGGTTCTACACTCCTACAAGTCCAAGTGTTGCAGTTGTGACAAGTTTCCAATAGTATCAAGGAAATTGGATATTCTCTTGCACCCTTTCAAGTTCAAATAATATAGCTCTGACAATTTCCCAATGGAATTAGGGAGATTATTTATGCTTCTACACCATCCCAAGTCCAAGTGTTGTAGTTGTGACAGGTTACCAATGCTATCGGGAAGGTTATTTAACTTTACACATTGTTTCAAGTTCAAGTGTTGTAGCTATGAGAGGTTGTCAGTAGTAGTTGGGAGATTGTCTAAGCTTCTAAACCATCCCATGTCCAAGTGTTGGAGCTATGATAAATTCCCAATTATATCAGGGAGATTATTAAAACTCTTACACCCTCTCAAATCTAATTGTTGCAACTGTAACAAATTGCCAATAGTACTGGGGAGGTTATTTAAATTGCTACACCCTCTCAAATCCAAATGCCGCAACTATAAAAGGTTGTCAATGGCATCAGGGAAGTGCTTTAACCAATGTTGTTCTCTCAAGTCCAAGTACTTGATTGTACACAACCTTGGCAATGGTGGTCTTGCCAATACCACAAATCCCTCATATTACAGCTTGAATCACGTCTTCTACTAAATGAACATTTAGTTTTTGAATGATAGAATTTTTCAAGTTGTCTAATGCCATTGGATGCTTGGCAATGTCCAATGACACTCTGTCCAGTTTCTTAAGCAAGTCATTCACCATTGTCTTTACTAGTCTTTACTAACCGAGCTTCGAAGCTACAATGGCCAATGTATGTCAATAGAAACTAAAAAACACTACTAATTATCATCATGCCACTCCTTTGGAAGGGTAACAAGACAAAACATGCAATTTCATTATTTAATATATATTAAATGAAAGAGTCCAACAGGGAAAAAAACGTGATTGTTACAAATAATTTAACGATTATTTGTATCAATGAAATAGCCCAGAATTTTATGAAAAGCCTCGAATATTTTTAAGTAAATAAAATAAATTTCTTAAGTAAATGAAATTAATTCTTAAAATAAAAATAAAGTAAATAATATAAGTAAATTAAAATAATTTTAAATAAATAGTGTAGACACCCAAAAAAGGTCAACGCTTGCAAAGTCATACTTTAACAATTGCGCATTGCCTCATTTTAGGTTTTTGCGTCGCATTAACATTTCTCCTATGTCACGCACTTGATTTTTATCATTTGCGAGCATCGAGTCATTCTTCTACATTCTTCATTCATCTCGCATTCGAATTTGGTCTTGTCGACAACATTATCCAATCATGATTTTGATCAATTTTATCTTGTTGCATCAATGTACGTGCTAATTTGTCATTATTTTGGACATTGTCAATCCTAATTAGGGTTTTGTCCTCTTTTCAATCTTGTCATCATGCGATCGATTTGTCATCGATCGTGGTCATTGTTCGATCTTATCATTTTGTGATCAATTTGTCATCGATCGTGGTTGTTTTCAATCTTGTCGTCTTGCAATCTATTTTGTCATCGATCCTTGTCCTCTTGTCGATCTTGTCATTTTGTGATCAATTTTGCTATTGATCATTATCTGTCTTAATTATGTCAATTTGGATCAATTTGTCATTGTTCCTCGTCAATTGGCGCATTTATCTATCAAATCATTTATCACATTGGTCATTTATCAATCCAAAATCAAATCAAATCAAGTCAATTATCTTTCAAGACCTAATTCATCTTCCAGGGTTTTGTGATTTAATCATTTAACCTTGTGTGTCATTTCTTCCTCTAGGATTAAATAATTTATTTATTTATCCTAGGTCTTCGTGTCGCAATTAAATGTTTCATTTGATTGGCTAACTAATTATTCCTCTTTTTGTGAATTAATTAATAAATGAAAAATTATTAATTGATTCACCTAATTTCCTAATCTTTCATCAATTTTCCCTCTTTGTGAATTAATTAATAAATGAAGAATTATTAATTGATTTCCTAATCTTTCATCAATTTTCCCTCTTTGTGAATTATTAATAAATGAAAAATTATTGATTAATTCACTAATTTCTAATTTTCATTAATTTCCTAATTTCTAATTTCCTAATTTTCCTAATTCCTCCTATTTCCTAATTTTCTAATTTCTAATTTCAATTTCCTCCTATTTCTCTCCTAAACTTATGGAAATGACATAGAAATTTGTCATAAATTGTCATAAGTTCTTGACATAGAAATTTGTCATAGAATTTGTCATAAAATGTCATAAATTCTTGGCATAGAAATTTGTCATAGAATTTGTCATAAATTGTCATAAACCTTTGCATAGCAACATGTCATAATTTTGCTATTCTTGATTTGAATTTCCATTCGAATCACTATCATGCTAATTTGTTCATCTCTCCAATTTCTCTATAAATTGGATGATCTTCATCAATCAAAGCTAATCCCTATCAGACTATCAAATTTATGCTTCTAGTACTCTTGAGCTTTTCATCAATGTCAATCTTACTTTCAATTGTATGTGCACTTGTAGGTGAGATCCACAAATCCATTTGAAGAGGAAAGAAGAACAATGGAGCCGCATGGAAGAAGCATCCAAATCGTCATCTGGTTTGCATGATCTTTGCTTTTGAATGCTTTGTTTTTATGTCTCTATTGAGTGTGCTTAGGATTAGATCATTGCAATGTGTGTTTGTGATTGAGCTAATAATGATTAATATGTCTTTATATATATTGCTTTGATGATTTCCTAATTTCCTAACCCACATTAATTGGTGAACCCGACATGAAAACTAACCTTCTAATCCCTTTACTGTGTTTTTGAGTGCTTTGAAGTTGATTTGCACGTCAAAAACCCAAAAACAGGGCTATGCAGGGTATTCTGGAGACTTCTACGCTTGTGTGAAGCATTCTGCGCCTGTGTTGAGCATTCTGCACTTGTGTATGCAACATTCTACGCTTTTGTTAGACATTCTGCGCCTGTGTCATGACTTCTACGCCTATGTAAAGTCTAGAACAGAGGTAAAAAATGCAGTGTTTACTTGAAATTTGTTGTGTTTTTGCATTCTGTTTTCTGTGCTTTGGATTTTGGTACTAATTATCTGTGCAGAATCTTGGCATACGCATGGCAAAGACTACAAATCAAACTACTAACATGTGTTATGTAGAATCGATGGTCAAAGACAACAAATCAAATCTCTAACTTGGGTTTTGTAGGTTGCCTTGGAGAAACAACCAAACTTTTGTGTTTGTGATTTTTAATTACGCACTTAGTGATTTCTAAATAGGTTGGAATGAACATTTGTATGCTTTGATTGTTAAGTGTGAAATTGGAGTAGGAGAGTATGCTCTCATCCTTCTTAGGGTGATCATAAATCCAGATCTTCGATACCATGCTTGTGTTGTTGATTGTGTGTCACATTTAGAGGTCTGCCTTCCCGACCACTTTGCTTTTGTAAGCAAGTGATAATCGTGAGAAGGGAATGACCCAAAGTGAGTATGGCTAGAATACCTTGGCATTCTAACTCACTATAAAAAAATACCTAATGAGCGAAAGCTTTGAAGGAAGTGTTACATGGGAATTGCAGTTACTTGGGAAATGATGACCCTTGAACTCTTTCTCATATCAACATCTAAGTAGGGCCTCTTGGTCTAAATCGTGCTTGCGTGACTACATTTGTTTGGTATCTTGATGGGCTTAATGTCTCAATCATGCTTGCATGACATCAAGGAGTAACGCTTAACAGAAATCCTTACTAAACACCTTGTTTTTAGAGGCCAAAAACCCTTCTAGTTGCTTGAGAAGGACAACTTCGGATACTTGGAAGAGATACTAAGTTCACCATGGGGAGATTCCATGGGGACTGATGCTTGGCTGCCCTGAGAAGTGAGTGCCATGGAGGGGAGCCCGTGGGGTCAAGCATCTATGTATTCTCCTTGAATCCCATAATGAGTCTACCTCTCAAGTACCTAATGTCTTTGCCTACCATAAGAAATGTGGAAATGAGCATGATTGTCTTGAGTCTAAGTTGCAATATCTTATATTCTTTGATTGTCAAAAGTTGAATTTTATCTCATTTCAAAAACCAAAACAAATTGATCCAACATAGGATTAAACACAAGAGACATTCATCCAACAAAAATTCAACAAGATTCAAAGATCATATTCCTAAAGCATGGTTATCCAACATTGTTCAAAAAACTTGTCTCAACACTTATGTCACTTACATTTAGGCTCATCCTAGGTTGCATTTTTCAAAGTCATTGTCAACTACCAAGGTTAGGTTCAATAGGGGTCATTTTCCTTTTGCATATCAATAGGGGTCATCCATTTGCATATGTCCTCTTGCATTAAAGTCATACCATTGTCATAAATTTATATTTGCATACCCTAAGTCTCTTCATTAAGCTTGAGTCATTATCATATCATATTAGGGTCATTTTTATAGCAATTGTCCTTTTGCATATAGTGTCAAACCTAGGTCTTGTCATACTTGAGTAATCCAAATCTTTGATAAACCTTAAGTCATTCTTAGGAGGTCTAGACCTTATCAAGTCTTTTGTCCTTTTGTCATCAATATCATTTCATCAAACCTAGCTTAGTATCCAAGCATATAGGGGAGACATTGTCATCCTGTCCTTTTGTCACTTGGTCCTTTTGTCCTTTGAGGTCTAGACATCATTTCAATCTCCTAAGGGTCTCTTTTTAGATTTGCATTCATAAGTTTGTCAAAATCTTCAAAAACAACCAAAAACATAGATTGCATTTTCATCTATTTAGTTTGCATTTAGTTGCATATCATATATTGTCTTTGAAAAATTCCAAAAACATTGCATTTGCATAAGTGACATGCCTGTTGAGACAAGATCAAGATCTAAGAAGATGAGTGAACCAATGTATCAACCCATGGACAACATAGCAAATTCGCAGTTTCAAACTAGTCAAACAGTGCAAGCTGAAGCTTCATCAAACACATCTCTACCACCTTATGGAATGGTTCAACTTGGACCACCACCGTTATATGAACCAGTGTTTGTACCTATGAAACCAGGACAAGGGATTGTCCCACCAACTCCAAGAGGAAATGCACCTTTCAATTGGAATCAGTCCAGCTTGCAACAGGAAATACAAACATTGTATGAAGAACCAATTCTATCTCAAGGATGTGGTTTAAGTCAAGGCATTCACCAAGAAACAAATTCAAATATCCAACAAGACTCTTCATCTGATTCTGATGATTCAGATGATATTGACATGTTCCTTCAGAATCCAAAGATAACAAAAAAGATGGATAAGTTCTTGAGTAAAGTCTTTAAGATGTTTCCACAAAAATATCTTAACATGATGAGTAGTGTGACCTCTTCAAACGAACAAGTCAATGTGCAAAAACAACAAAGTGGTGAGTTGTTAAGTTTCTCTCCACGTCCAACTGAAGAAAATGTGCAACCTGAAACTCAGCCTACCTTAATGAGTAAACGTGCTTCAAAGGCATTGACAGTGACTATTCCTCAAAAGTCACCATTTGAGACAATAAATAATCCACTATTCAATGTAACACCTGCAACACAAGATCAAACAAGGACTACGCAAATGTTGACAAATATACCTCAACAAGAAGTAGTTCCTAATATGCATAAAATTGGATCAACATCTAAGATACAAGAAAGCTTCACAACTGGAATGCCTAATGTCAATAATGTCCAAAGCAATTCCACGATGCAAAAAAGTTCTTATGTCCCGTTAAATTCAATATATTTGCCAAACACTATTGCGATAGATCCTTCGATAATGGCGACACAAAGAGCTACGGATAGTGGTTTGTACCAACAACAATTGTTGCAACGATTGAATAATATACAAAAGGTACAATTGAATGTGCAAACAAATGACGTGCAACAACAAAAATATCGCATTCGACAAGAAATTGCAGCGCCTTCGGCACCATTACAAGTTAACACAAACTTGCAACCATCACAATGGATTGGACAAACAACACAGCAAGTTAATGCAAGTGCTATACCCCATCCTAAGGAGAAGCAACGAAAACCATCTAAACAAAGTTTTTTACAATTGATGGGATATACACCATGACAACAATTGGCACAAAGTCAACAAATTCTGATCTGTCAGCCTCAACACCAACATGTGCCACAATATGTGCCAAGGAAAACAAGCTATCCTACTTTACAACCACAAGTGGTGCCTATGCAATATCAACAGCCTACTCAATTGCAATATCAACCCAGGCTCCAAGAAACACAACAACAAGGTCAATATCAAAGCATAGCACAACCGCAACAACAAGAGATGTACCAAGAACTTTATGTGCTGGAAATGTCAAAAATGCCCATTGCAGAGTATCAACAACCGATCGGAAATGCGGTATATCAACAAAGAATACCAACTGGGATTAATGATGGACCTCTAAAATCTGATACAATTGCAGAACAACTTGAGATGTTGCAACGAAAAGTTGATGCATTAGAAACTAAAGGAACAAAGAAATTGTATACAGATCAAGATTTATGTCCTAATCCATTTGATAAGAGTGTATACATGCCTCCATTCCCTAAGGATTTTGAGGCACCCAACTTTGAGAAATATAAAGGGAATGGCAATCCAAAAGATCACATTCGAGCATTTTTTGCGGCATGTACGGAAGTGAGCTATGAGGAGACATATTTAATGTGATTATTTGCATGAAGTCTCACAGGACAAGCCATGGATTGGTATTCACATTTGCCAGGAAATATAAAGACTTGGTCGGAATTGGCTCAAAAGTTTTTATCTCATTTTGCATTCAATATCAAGAGTGACGTGACTATGTTGGATTTATGCAATACCAAGCAAAAGAAAGGTGAACCATTAGTGACTTTCTTGCAACGCTGGCGAAGCTTGTATAGTCATTCTTCTCTCGATATACCTGAAGAACAGCAAGTGAATCTGTTTATCCAGAATTTGGTCGCAGAAATGATGTATGAGCTAAAATTGAAAAGTCCTAGTACTATAGAGAAACTCATTAAGAAAGGAATGAGCATTGAAACGGCTCTTGTAGCTAAAGGAATTATCAAGCTCAATAAAGACAATGACAACACAAATTATTCAGGGGATAGAAACAGATTTTGGTATAAGAACAAGAATGTCACTAATGATGGTGTTGTTGATGCGAGAGCGGTGAATGCAAATCAACCTCCATTCACAATTAAGAAAATGAGTGTTCCTAACATGTCAACTATGGAACAAAATCAAGCACCAAGGAGCAATGTTACTCAACAGCCGCAATATCAGCAAAATGCTCAACAACAGCATACTCAACAACAAGGCCAACAACAAAATCAACAACGCAAACCCTTCCGATTGCGGGATGGGCCTCCTCAACAGTTTACGCCATTGGGAGAGCCTATTGAATCAGTAATGAAGCAATTAATACAAGCGAAATTTATCAAGCTACCAGATATTAAAGCAGAACCAGCGGTAAAGCCGCATTGGTGGAATGATAATGCGTACTGTGAGTATCATCAGTCCAAAGGACATAAAACTGCTTCATGTTTTCAACTAAAACATATGATTCAAGATTTATTGGAGCAAGGAGTAATTGAGGTAGATCCACCCCATCCAACCTCCAACACTGATCATACTATTTTCAAAACTCCTTTGCTTGATCATGACAAGGGTAAAGCATCTTCTTCCAACTCTGCTCAAATGGCTAATTATGCAAATACCGGTTATCACAATGTTATTAATTGTTTTCATGTATCAAATGAGTATGTTTCCACCTTGCAAATAAAAGAACAAGATCCTTCTTGTGCTATCACCACTTGTCGGTCCAAAATCGTCTTGAAAGGAGCTCCTGCCGCTCCTCCCAAACCAACTCCTGCAAGTCAGTATAATCTTTTGGATCATCTAGGAAAAACACCTGCACAAATATCCATTCTAGAGTTGTTGAAAATGTCTCCCATGCATCGTGCAATCCTAGATAAAGCTTTGACTGAGTCCACTGTCCCGACAGATATTGATGTTGACCAATTTCAAGCATGGATTGGACATTTAGCCATTTCCCAAAGTGTCGCATTTTCTGATAGTGATATCTCACCTGATAAGCTTCCCCATAATGACCCTTTGCACCTAGAAGTCTTTGTCCATAACTGCAAAATCCGACGAGTCTTGATAGATGGTAGAGTAGGTCTTAATATCTGCACCTTGAGAGTGGTCATTGGCCTCGGATATACAGAAAATGATATTGATGCTTCCAAAAGAATAACAATCAAAGCCTATGATGATGCTGAGCGCCCATCCAAAGGGATAATTACATTGCCTATTAGAGTCGGTCCAGTGACGGAAAACACTTTCTTACAAGTCCTAGACCTTGATCTCCCTTATAATATGATTCTTGGCCATCCATGGATCCATGCCATGAAAGCAGTTCCATCTACTTATCATCAATGTCTAAAATATCCTTACAATGAAACTGAGATAACAATTCCAGGAGATCCTAATCCATTCCAGTTCTGTGCTACCCTAAAGGATACTCCTCAGCAACAAGTCCCAGTCAATAGAGAGGCCAAATCAGACAGTTATGTGGATCCTAATGCATTGTTAGATGCTGTCAAAGGAAAACTAAAGATACAGAACCAAGGGTGTGGAGAATATTCAATGGACCAAACATTCCTCATCAGGAATTCGCCAATATCTCCAAAATCATATGGAAAACCGGATTTATTGCAAAAGGAACCCAAGGTCATTATTCAATATCAGCCTCCTACTACATTTGTAAGATGGGGAGAACTTGACAAAGAAACTGTAGATGATGATGTCATAGATTGGCTCTATAAAGATCCAACTGAAACCCCGCCTGTCAAGTTGCCAGTGGAATTGTATGGCAAAGGATTTACTATGCTGCAGAAGAAAGGATATGATGGCTGCAGTGGCTTAGGTCTGAACAACAATGGAAGGCTAGAACCTGTCATACCTGAGAGGTGACCCCCAACTTTAGGGTTAGGTTTTGTACCGTTACGAGTTGGATCCACATCTACCAAAATGCCCACATGTCGAAAAGGGCGTGACTCTGACGATGAAATAACACCTGAGGATATCCAACCCGAGACTGATTCTAATGAATGGGAGTGGAGTTCTTTTTCTTCCAGCTCCTATGCCCTTGATAATATCTTCATTGACCCTGATAATTTGCCTATGGAGGACAAACATGAAATAACTCCTCTTCCTAAAACATGTCCTCATGCTTGGATGGAATCATTCTGGGATCCAAGCTCTGAATCCGACACAAGCAGTTCGGATAGTGACACCACAAATGTTCACATTTTTACCATATCAGCCCTCTCTATCCTTACAACTAATGATGACATGCCCCTCATTTACCCCCAGCTTATCCAATATGACCAACAAGAACCGCTCACATTAGACTGTTTTCAAAATGACGAAGCAATAGCAGAGTTCCTGGGACTACGGGAAGGCATACCACAAGGCGATCATAAGGCAGGCTTTGTTATCGACCTAGATTCCACAGCATATTTTGGGGAGTCAACTCCCTCTTCCAGTCATGAAAAAGAAAAAGAAACAAAAAAAAAATCAAAAGAATAGATCTTTGAGTGGAAACCGTAAGGCACTCTCTGATCATACAAAAGTAAAAATAAAAGATGTATCTGCGGGTGAAAACCTTTCTGAGGTGCCCAAAGGTGGAAGAGTGGACGTACCCTTATCAATTCAGGACAAATCAACATTGCTGGTGGAGATGACTGAGGAAATCAATTTGGGTACACCTGATAACCCTAAGGTCATTCACTTTGCTGCCTCCCTGTCAAAACAAGAGAAAATAGATTTTATCAATTTCTTTCTGGAAAAGAAGATCAGCTTTGCGTGGTCCTATGCAGATATGCCTGGCCTCGATCCCGAGTTAGTCCTTCATCATTTGCCATTGAAAGCAGATGCTAAGCCCATTAAACAAAAGCTTAGAAAGATGCATCCTCAGGTGGCTCTTTTGGTCAAAGTGGAGCTAAAAAAATTACTAGATGTGGGCTTCATTAGACCCATTGATTATGTAGACTGGATTTCAAATCTAGTACCAGTTAGTAAAGTAACTGGGGGCATCAGGATCTGCACAGATTTTAGGGACCTCAATAAAGCATGCCCTAAGGATGATTTTCCATTGCCAAACATAGACATCATAGTGGACATGACGGCTGGATATGAGATGCTTTCACTAATGGATGGTTTCTCCGGCTACAACCAAATCCGCATTGCACCCGAAGATCAACATAAGACCACATTCACATGTGCTTGGGGCACCTATTGCTGGAATGTGATGCCCTTCGGTCTCAAAAATGCAGGTGCAACATATCAAAGAGCAATGACGACAATTTTTCATGATTTCATGCACACTTTTATGGAGAATTATGTTGATGACTTGTTGTGCAAATCTGTCACCAGAGATAGTCATCTAGCCATCTTGGGCCCAATCTTTGACAGAATGGAGACCTACAAACTCAGACTCAATCCAAAGAAGTGTGTCTTTGGTGTTACAGCTGGCAAATTACTTGGATACATTATTTCCCACCGAGGTATTGAGGTCGACCCCGCCAAGGTCAAAGCAATAATGGATATGCCTCCACCTTCAAACCTCCGGCAATTAAGAAGTCTGCAAGGAAAGCTCCAGTCAATTCACCGCTTCATAGCTCAGTTGGCCAACAAATGTCATCCATTCCAACATCTATTGCACAAAGGTGTCACTTTCAAATGGACTGAGCAATGTCAATCAGCCTTTCAAGCTCTCAAAGAATACTTGCTGTCGCCACCTATCCTAATGCCTCCTATCGATGGCAAGCCATTTTTATTGTATATCTCTGTAACTGACACGGCGTTAGGCGTTCTCTTGGCCCAACAAGATGAGAATGGAAAAGAAAGAGCTATTTACTATATCAGCCGGACACTGGTAGGCTATGAGCTAAATTATTCAACTATTGAAAGGGCATGCTTAGCAGTGGTGTTTGCAACACAAAAGCTTCGACATTATATGTTAAGCCACCAAACATTGTTGGTTGCAAAAATTGATCCCTTAAAGTATTTGCTTAGTCGAGCAGCTTTAACGGGTCACCTAGCAAAGTGGGTCATGATCCTCAGTGAATTTGATATTGTGTATACGGAGCGAAAGGCGATCAAAGGACAAGTCATAGCAGATCAACTTGCAGATGCTCCTATTTCTGACGATCATCCCATGTTGACCGATTTTCCAGATGAATCAGTCTTTGCTTTCACATCTTCTAATGAATGGAAGTTATACTTTGATGGGTCCCATACTAAGTTCGGGTCCGGAGCAGGCATCTTGTTTGTCACCCCTCAAGGTGACGCTATTCCAAAGTCCTACAGAATAACTTTCCACTATACCAATAACATTGCAGAGTATGAAGTACTGGTCACAGGACTCCGAGTAGCAGTCCACTGGAACATCAAGCATTTGCAAGTCTATGGAGATTCTCAACTAGTCATCCGACAAGTCAATGATGACTACGAAACAAAGGATGAAAAGCTTATTCCTTATAAGAACATGGTAGATTTCTTCAAGACAAAATTCACAGCTATCCATTTCAGTCAAGTGCCAAGAATGCAAATCAAGTCGGCCGATGCAATGGCTACGATTGCTTCTATGTTGAATATGCCTCATAATATGGACAAGTGTGAATTCTTGGTTGAACAATTGTTGGTCCCCTCTTTTGACATTTTGATAGCTGATGTGATGTGCGTTCTTGTTGGTCCCAACTCCCCATGGTACAATGACATATATCAGTATTTGAAATCCCAAACCTTACCACCTAACCTTTCTGCTAACCAACGCCGAGCCTTTATCCGACAAGCAGCCAAATATGTCATCATCGCTGACACCCTTTACCACCGTTCCTTTGACCATACCCTCCTCAGGTGTTTAGATTCTGATGAAGCACAAACAGCTTTACACAAGGTTCATGATGGTATATGTGGGGGCCATTTCAATGCTCTTAGCTTAGCCAAAAAGTTGATTCGTGCTGGGTATTATTGGCCCACTTTGGAAAAAGATGTTCATGATTTTGTTAAAAAGTGCTACAAGTGCCAGATCCATGGAAATTATATTCATGCACCAGCCCAAGAGCTTCATTCTGTCATATCTCCATGGCCCTTTTCTCAGTGGGGATTGGATCTTATTGGCAAGATTCAGCCAACATCTGCAAATGGACACAAGTTCATTATTACAGCTACAGAGTATTTTACAAAATGGATCGAAGCCATCCCCATGACCTATATCACTGGTGTCCAAATTTCAAAATTCTTGCTGAATTATATCATATGCCGATATGGGGTTCCCCTTGCCATAGTCACTGATAATGGTCGCCCTTTTAAGAATAAAAATGTCAAAGAACTCTGTGACAAGTTTCATATTCAACATCATTTTTCTAGTCCATACTATCCACAAGGTAATGGTCAAGCTGAAGCATCAAATAAAACCATTATCAAGATCCTGAAGAAAGTTGTCAATGATGCTGGTCGAGATTGGCACATACAGTTAAATCCAGCACTATGGGCCTATCACACTTCTATCCGCACCCCTACTGGTGCCACACCTTATTCCTTGGTGTATGGTGCAGAAGCCATTTTACCTTTGGAATTCGAGATTCCTTCCTTGAGGGTTTCCTTGCAACACCTAATTGATGATGGGACACATAGAGTCTCTCGGCTGCATCAACTTGAGATGTTAGATGAAAAGCATCAGACAGCTCTGACACATTTGCAAGCATACCAAAACCGTCTCCGTCGCTCTTATAATAAGAAGGTCAAAGGGTGAAGGTCAAAGGGTGACACTTTGAAGTGGGAGACCTGGTTTTAAAGGCAAATCCCAAGAATGCACAGTCTACTGACATCATCACGGGCAAGTTTGAACCTAATTGGGTTGGGCCTTTCATAGTAACTACAGCCTATGGCTCGGGGGCATATCAGCTTGCGACTCCAGAAGGTGAACCTCTGTCTGATCCTATCAATAGCATGCATCTTCGCAAATACTGGGCATAGTTTTCTGTCAGATATTTCTTCAAATATGATCCTGAAAAAATACAAAAAAATCAAAAAAGCAAAAAAATACAAAAAAATGAAAAAAATCACAAAAGCAAAAAAAGAGAAAAAAGCAAAAAAAGCAAAAAAAGTAACGAGCAAAAAAATGATTCGCCCTCTAGTGAAAACCTGGCAAACAGGTGCTTTGGGCAAGTACCATGGTGAAAACCTAGCAATCAGGCGCCATGAGTAATGAGATTATTGCTCCGTCATCTATCATGACTTCTAGCTATGCTTTCTCTTGACCAGTTTATCATGCCTATCTTTGTCTCGACCCAATGTTCTATTCCAAGCCTGTTATTGGTCAACATCACTGTCTTGCCTATTCTAGTTTCTTGAACATATGTTTTGGTCCCGGTCTATGTGTCTTTCAAGTGTGCATTGGGTGCCTTCCCCTTTTCATGATCAAGCACTGGAGCATAAAAATCGAATAAAGTATTGAAAAAATCATAAAAATTGAACAATGTCCTAAAAAAATCATAAAAATCAGAAAAAATGTCCTGAAAAAAAATCCTTAAAAATCAAATAATGTCCTGAAAAAATGAACACAAAGAAATTGTAAAACTCAAAAACAAACACGCATTTTGCAATAAAATCCCCTTTATGCATCGACAGATCATTGAGCATTCCTCCAACGACTCGCAATCCATTTCACACTGTGCTTTAATGAAATCATGCGTTAATAGATGAACCTTCTCAATCAAACCAAGCATTCAAATTGATCAAAATTGTCATCTCAATCGAATATCAGTATCCAAATCATTTGTCCTTGTTCCTATTATCATGGGTCTTATACAGGGTGTGGTATACTCAAAACCAGACTATGTCCTATCTTAGACAGGATACCGCATTTCCTAAAACCAGACAGCATGATCGTCCTATCAGTCCTTTCAACTTTTGACAATGAACATCAAGATGTTTGTTTGATTTGTTGGAATTTGTGCATTTATCTTTGTCTTCGATCATGTTCCTATGTTTCTTGATAATGTCACCGAGTGATTTAGAGTGACCAGGATGGTTCATGATCCTTTTCTTTTTTGATTGTGATTGTTGCTTGTCTATGCTGTGTCTGTCTTTCGCAAATCGGGTTGCATTTCAGCTCTAGCCTTCAATGTCATGATGCTACGCATCCATTTTGCTACATAAAAATAAAGGTTTTCACCTACAAAGTGCATTACTGAAAGCAAGTTTTTCTTCAATTGTCCTCTGTCTCATGTTCTTCTTACTAATGCTTCTTCCATCCGATCGGATAGTCAGTTCGGTCTAGTGCTCCGATCTCCACACATATGCTACATCCTGCATCCATTTGGTTAGTACATTTGCATTGCATCAAGCATCACATCAAACATTCATCCATTTCATATTATAAATGCATCAAAAATACATAAAAAATGCATCCATACATGTTCATAAACTAGTACATAAGTCATCCATATATAGCAAAATAACTACAAATCATAACACATTGCATCCAATCATATCGATGCATATCATATCACATATCATAATAATATCGGAGTACAAAATCGGACTGTCTCTCCTAAGTATGGCCCGCAGGCTGACTACAAAATGTCAAACTACATAATGTCCACTGTCTGTCATACGGAGCCCGTGCCTCTGTCACTGGGTGCTCCCTCTGTCTTCCTCATCCCTGCCATGTCTCACAGATGATGTCCCTCCTGGTCCTGGCTATGGTGGTCTCATCGGTCCACTTACCCCCATGCTGCTCAATGACCTCCGAGAGCGTGACCTGCTCTCTGTCCTCGATCGTGCCCAATATGAAGGTGCTCTCCACTCTGGTGGAACTGCACTCTCATATAGTGTCCTCCAATACAGTCTCTCCTCTCCGATCTCTACCAGCATCTGTGCCATCTCCCATGCACTGGCATCCCTAATCGACCCAATGAACTCAGTGACTCTCTGTCCCTCTCGCTGTGCCTGAGCTATGGCTGTATCTCGAGCCTCTGTGAGTCTGGCTATCTCCACTCTGAACTGCTCATGCTATATCTCTAATGTTGTAATATAATCCTGTTGACTCGCTATGGTAGCCCTGCACATGTCCATCTCCTCTGTCCTAGCTGTCTCTGGCTCTATGGGAATATCCTGCAAAGTCTCCTGATCCGCTGCGTCTGGCTCATCATCATCCTCCCCACCATCATCTCCCTCATCCTCCTCATCACCCTCATCATCTCCCTCATCCTCCTCATCACCCCCATCAGTTCCATCCTCATCCCCATTCTCCTCATCCTCATCACCCTCGTCATCCTCCTTGTCCTCATCATCTCCCTCCTCTCTTGTGAGTGGGAAGTCCTCCTGTCTCCTAGGTACTAGAATGTCAGGATAAGTCAAAGGCATTGGTCGTCGTCATGCAAACCATGTCTCATACTCCTCTGTAGTCCCAGCATCTGCCACATCTGACATCCAATCCCACTGTCTCTACTATAACTATGCAAAGTCAGCATATGCTATGTGTGGCTGAATCATACTCCCCCACTGACTCGTCTCTCTGTGAGATCGAGCAAAGCATGCAGTCCTCCTAGGTACATCCTGCATCTCTCCAAACTGTCGTCTGACCCTCTCTGGTAGGTACAACTCAATCACTCTGTGGTGATTTATTGGTCACCCAATCAGGTACCTCTCCTGTCTGCAATATGGTAACTCATCCTGATCATCTGACCATCCAGGGCAATCTTGATATGGCCTCCATATGAACTCTCTCAGTCTGTCTAGCTCATGTCGCCAGTATAATATGTATCCAAGCGGACCCTGCCTCAATGCTCCCCCATAGCTATACACATATGGTCGGTGTGGTACTACTTGTCTTTCTGTAATCGATCGACATATGGCAATATGCTCAAATGCCCATACCTGAAGCAACGTGACTCCACAGCTCAATGTCTGCACTCCCTGATACGCTATCTGATGCAGCTGGAAATACAACATAGCAAGTACACATGGTCCCCATGCATACATTGTCCCCTCTGTCACCATCCGCTCTAGCACTCTTCCCCATCCAATAGGGAATCCATGTCCTCGCCTATCCCCTGCTAGAAGACATGCTATCACAACTGCTATCACCACATATCGTCGGTCATACTCGAAAGCCATGCTCTCCCAGCCGATCTCCCTCTCGACAATGTCTAGATCATCTGTGTCGCACTCAAATAGCCTGCACAATGCATCTCTACCTGTCACTAGGTCATACTCTATCATCTCCCCATGTATCGGAATGCAGAGGATGCGCCATACATCCTCTAGTGTCACTGTCGCCTCGTCAGTCACCAAATGGAATGAGGAAGTCTCTGAATGCCATCGCTCTGCCAATGCGGTAAGCAATCATGTGTTTGCCCTAATCTTAGGCATGTATGTGATGTAATATATCCCCAGTCCTGCTAATGTGTCTCTCTCTGTGCTCCTGAGTCTATGTCGTAGCATGAAACAGTCAGGTCGATTCTCCCACGTGATCAATGGATACTGTCGACTCTGCATCACAATCGGGGCATCTTTTTGTTAGTTTTAGGGTTTGCTCCTATGGGTTGCATATCCTCATTTTCGTGTCCAACTCAGGGTGTTTTTCATCTACATTGGCCTATCCTACCCTTCTCCCCCCTTTTCAGGTCATTTGCATGCAGTTTTGAATCAAAAGTGAGTCATTTATGGACTCTTGTGCCTGTGTCAGAGAAACTGCGCTTTTGTCAGGTAAATTGCGCTTGTGTCTTCCTACACAAGTGCAGAAGACATGACACAAGTGCAGAATTAGACTACACAAGCGCAGAAGTCCCCTTTTGCATCCCTTGTGGGCCCCGCAATGTCCCGCAAACGAGTCAAATTCATCAAATTGCAAACATGGGTTTTCGAGATACATACCGCTGCTCCTGCATCCTTCGGTCGTCTGAATGTGCGTACATGTTCCCCAAGGTGATCCGCCATTGGAATGTTTGCCATCTATCTGCAAGTGTCCTTGTCCAGAGCAACAAATTCTCCTCTTTGGCTAGTAAAAATGAGCAATTTTCACCCTCTTGGTCTCATTTATAGCTCTTTGTCATTGCATAGATGGACATGCATCCTCTCCATCTTATGTTCGTCGCGGTCTTGTGCACCTTACATTGCTTGTTCTTCATGCATCCGATCTCTGATTGTCAGTCCATTCGATCCTATCATTTTTATCGATCAATTGGCCTCTTTTCCGCATGTTTCTGGCCAATTCCTCGAGGGGGCATGCATATGTCATTATCGTTGTCTGGGGCATTTTCATTATTGTTTTTTGAAACAACGCTTAAAATCGCATTGTCTCAAAGAGGGGCAAAATGTAGACACCCAAAAATGGTCAACGCTTGCGAAGTCATACTTTAACAATTGCGCATTGCCTCATTTTAGGTTTTTGCGTCGCATTAACATTTCTCCTATGTCACGCACTTGATTTTTATCATTTGCGAGCATCGAGTCATTCTTCTACATTCTTCATTCATCTCGCATTCAAATTTGGTCTTGTCGACAACATTATCCAGTCATGATTTTGATCGATTTTATCTTGTTGCATCAATGTACGTGCTAATTTGTCATTATTTTGGACATCGTCAATCCTAATTAGGGTTTTGTCCTCTTTTCAATCTTGTCATCATGCGATCGATTTGTCATCGATCGTGGTCATTGTTCGATCTTGTCATTTTGTGATCAATTTGTCATCGATCGTGGTTGTTTTCAATCTTGTCGTCTTGCAATCTATTTTGTCATCGATCCTTGTCCTCTTGTCGATCTTGTCATTTTGCGATCAATTTTGCTATCGATCATTGTCTGTCTTAATTATGTCAATTTGGATCAATTTGTCATTGTTCCTCGTCAATTGGCGCATTTATCAATCAAATCATTTATCACATTGGTCATTTATCAATCCAAAATCAAATCAAATCAAGTCAATTATCTTTCAAGACCTAATTCGTCTTCCAGGGTTTTGTGATTTAATCATTTAACCTTGTGTGTCATTTCTTCCTCTAGGATTAAATTATTTATTTATTTATCCTAGGTCTTCGTGTCGCAATTAAATGTTTCATTTGATTGGCTAACTAATTATTCCTCTTTTTGTGAATTAATTAATAAATGAAAAATTATTAATTGATTCACCTAATTTCCTAGTCTTTCATCAATTTTCCCTCTTTGTGAATTAATTAATAAATGAAGAATTATTAATTGATTTCCTAATCTTTCATCAATTTTCCCTCTTTGTGAATTATTAATAAATGAAAAATTATTGATTAATTCACTAATTTCTAATTTTCATTAATTTCCTAATTTTCCTAATTCCTCCTATTTCCTAATTTTCTAATTTCAAATTTCAATTTCCTCCTATTTCTCTCCTAAATTTATGGAAATGACATAGAAATTTGTCATAAATTGTCATAAGTTCTTGACATAGAAATTTGTCATAGAATTTGTCATAAAATGTCATAAATTCTTGACATAGAAATTTGTCATAGAATTTGTCATAAATTGTCATAAACCTTTGCATAGCAACATGTCATAATTTTGCTATTCTTGATTTGAATTTCCATTCGAATCACTATCATGCTAATTTGTTCATCTCTCCAGTTTCTCTATAAATTGGATGATCTTCATCAATCAAAGCTAATCCCTATCAGACTATCGAATTTATGCTTCTAGTACTCTTGAGCTTTTCATCAATGTCAATCTTGCTTTCAATTGTATGTGCACTTGTAGGTGAGATCCACAAATCCATTTGAAGAGGAAAGAAGAACAATGGAGCCGCATGGAAGAAGCATCCAAATCGTCATCTGGTTTGCATGATCTTTGCTTTTGAATGCTTTGTTTTTATGTCTCTATTGAGTGTGCTTAGGATTAGATCATTGCAATGTGTGTTTGTGATTGAGCTAATAATGATTAATATGTCTTTATATATATTGCTTTGATGATTTCCTAATTTCCTAACCCACAAATAGAATAACTCAAAATTCATAGAACGTTCTCATTGATTAAAGCAGGATAGGTAAAATTCATATAATGTTTTTAAAATAAATATATTTGAGATATCTATACTAATTTATATTTTAAAATAAAATATATTTTAATATATAAAACTAATTTTAAATAAAAAATAGTTATATAAATTTTAGTGATGATCAAATTTAAATTCAATAAAGAATAATAATTATAATCATTAATTTTCCTCTTAGAGACCTTGGCTAAAGGTACAATAATCTTGAATGGTGGAAGAAAGAGGAGGATAAAAAAGTTGAAGGAGTAGAGTAGGATGGTGAGATGCTTGAGGAAGATACTTGGTCATTTCTCCAAGACAAAAATAGTTAAGGGTTGAAGTAAGATAGCGACCCACCTAGTAAGTGTAGAGTTTTGGTTTCCAAACTAAATTTAGATATTAAATTGAAAACCCTTGTACTACAATATTTATGCCATACAATCTCTTAAATATAGTGGTGGAGATTACAAGGAAGGTGATCATAAAAGAATTTAGTGAGACTTGGTCTATTATTGGTATCATTAACAATTGGGTTGGGCAAAATAAAGTTCCCATGTTCAACTATAAATATTATTGTCCTAGAGTTTCTTCAAAGCACATTCTAATCTAATATTTAGATGAATAGGATTTTGAAGGTGGGATCATGTGGTTCATGGCCGATATGGGCGTGTACTTCCAAGCATGATCTCCTAGATTTGATACAAATAAGGAATTGATTTGTGAGAAAATTCTTAGATAAGAACACAACAAAATATAGTTGGAAGAATTTTTTAAATTGATTAGTAATTATTTAGCAAATTTATTTTGACTATATTATCATGGGAACTATGAATTGGACTCTTGTTCTATATCTTATGTAAGAGTATACTTAAGCAAATGAATTTTTCATCCAATTAATTCTAAGTATTAAGGGGGATTGCACACAAGAGCCAGATTGTGGGCATTTTTTCTATTTTTTCTTTAATTTTTATATGGTTGGACTTGTAGCAAGGAACTTTGGGGATGCAATGAAACTAAGGTGGAGTTCCCAAAAAAAATTTAAAAATTGGTAGGAAAGATCTTGGCAATTTAAGATGGAGCTAGTTTTAGTGGAGTGAAGGAAGGCATGAAATCTATAGTGGGAGAGAAAGGAATGACGAATGATGATTTAGCCCCTAAGACAAACATGTGTAATATGGGGAATTAGAAGAGAGAAATTGAAGGGGTTGAGGAGGAAGAATCCTCTCTAATCAAAAATAAATTATATGTTTTATAGTCTTATATAAGGGTATTATAATGAAGAGGAATGTATCATGTATGCATATGAAGAAAAAAGTAGATTACTAGTATCTAGTAGAAAAGGAAGGAGATGGTGTATGAAAAGATGAAGTGTGGTGGGAAATTTAAGCATTTTTATTGAGGGTGAAGGATATATGATAGCAAGGAAAAAGTTACAACTATGGATGATATAGAGAAAGAGACTCAGGAATTAAAAATAAGAAAATTTATTACAAAGTTGAGAGAATCCAACCCAAAAAATCATGAAGATATTAAGTTGGAATGTAAGGGGGCTAAATACACTTGAGAAATGTCAATTTGTTAAATTACTTTTAGAGTATCATAATCTAAATATTTTAATGTTGTAGGAAATGAAGATTAATGAAGAAGATATTAAGAAGATGATATCAAGCATTTGCGGAGCTAGTGGATTATTTGTGGTGGATGTAGTGAAGATGACAAGTTACTCAATTGTCCTTTATAATACCCATTAAACATTTGGGTGTTTTATTACAATATTCACATCACTTAATTTAAATATATATCTTTTGATGTTCATGTAGATTTTAAGTTCATTTTCTAAAAACATATATGATTGGAATAAATATTTGATAATAAATAAGCTGTGAGAATAATTAAGGGATTTTCATTCCCAAAATTAGGGGTTGAATTGGGTTGTTTTAGGGCATTTCAAAGTAATTTTATGTTCGGATGAGAAATAAGGAGGTGTTCTGAGATTGCCCAAGGGATCTATTTCTTTTAAGGAGTATTTATTAGACCTCCCTATTTGAGATACTAAGATAAAGGTGTGTTGGCTTACATGAAATAATAGGTGAGTGAATATTTGTTAGTTGAAGGATAGGGAAAGGTTCAATTGGTTACACGAAGGTGGGAATTCCAAATAGTAATGAAATAAGTGTTACTATAATGGTTGCTACCAATCTAGGATAGCTTATATTTAATTTTTTTTAAAGTGGCTAAACATCTCCTAGACTTAAAAGTGGAGTGGTTTTTAGGGATGCCAAAGGCCACCGCATGTTAATATGATCCTATAAATTGACCAGGATATAAAAAATATGATATAATGTCAACCATGTTTTTGGAATTAAAATTTACTTGGTCTCAAAATTAGAATAGGATAAAGGTCAAGGGTCAATACAAATAACTATAAATATCCCAAAGTAGGGAAATAATGGATCATGGATATTAGATATAATTATATCAATGATAAAAGATACATCCAATAGTTTTGACAATATTTCTTGTTTCATATAAGAGGCAAGGGAATTAAGTGGTGAACTAGACAATACATGAAGGGATTAACTAGCTGACATTAGGTGGTGTGTCGACTTGAATTTCATCCTCAGAGTGCTTCCTGCAATAAGCTAGTTTCACAAAATACAAATAGAAATACTACAGGAAATCCAAATTCAACCATTGTGTCCTAACTCCACTGTTCTTGGTTGCAGATGGTGTACTCTCAGACAATGCATTGATGGCTTCCAAGATGGCATATGAAGAATGGACTGATAACTTGTAGTTAACTAATGCTATGATATGCAAAACTACATGATTATGCTAAAATGATTATGCTAAAATGCTAATTGCTATTTGCTATTTGCTATTTTCTATTTGCTTCAAGATTAAAACTCACGGATACAAAAATTAATTTGAAGACTAACTCTCTCTCAATTGAAGCTCTTGATTTTATAAACTTTGAGAGGATGAGATGATGTGGCTAAGATCAATGGTCATGATCAGATCTGCAGATTTGAATGGTTGTGAGCAAAGGTGAAGGTTGAGAGAAAGGGGGAAGGAGAAGACAAGTGTCACTCATCTCACCTTGACTGGGTTGTTGACTAAGGGAATCTAGGGATGGTTGGAGAAGATTTAGGCATGATAGGACAAGTGGACTCAAGTCCTTCCTAAGATGTAGGGGGTGTTGGAGAGAATATAGTAAATGGTTATGAAATATGTGTACGTACACAATTTTCATTAAATTTGGAAGTTGAAGATAAATGATGAATTAATATTTAAGAAATATTAATTTCCTTAGCCACATGTTTGATGAGTTGGCAAAGGGGAGATGAAGTGGAGATGGAAGGTGAGTTGGAAAGGGGGTTTAAATAATTCAGAAATTATTTAATATTTGAGACTATAGGATCGAAGAATAACTATTAATATTAGATATTTAATTGTTTGAGGAAGATAATTTAATATTAGATATTTAATTAACTTGGTTAAAAGGAACTCTTGAATAGGATAGATGAATTAATTAATAAATTATTAATTAATAGAAAGACACGAAAATGAATTAAATAAATTAATCTTTTCAAATTAACTATTTAATAGAAAAATCATGAAATAAATATAAAATATTTATTTAATTGCTCATAGCCATTTTTATGTGTATACATTTTGCCCCTCTTTGAAATGATGTCGAGACAACATTGTTTCAAAGATTAAATCAAGTCTCAATAATGTGCCTGATGGAGATTGAAAATCCTGATTGTGTGCCCCCTGAGGAGATTGATCGTGAAATTGTTGAAAACTTTGGTTTGAACGATTAATCTCACAATATTTGATAAAATTTAATTGATTAAATTCATTTGTAGAAAACAAATTAAATTGCCCCATTGAATAGCATTAATTACACTTCCAAAGAGTAAATATAAAATTAGCCAAGGTTAATTTCATTGTTATCCTTGTCAGCTTGTGAAGAAAATATTCTTGCTGAGGTGGCCAAATGGGGATTCTTGTGGAGAACCATCGATGTGAGCATGTTTGGCGATATCAGCGACCTCCCGAGTATGTGTATCCGGTATGTATCTTATCCCGAGCTTTGTTTTCAACTTTTCATTTGACTTTTCATGTTTTTAGGCGCATTTTTTAATTTTTTAATTTTTCTGTGATTTTCGACATTTAGGTTAACGCATTTGCATTTTGTTTTAGCGCATATGCAATTAGGCTTAGTGAATTTTCATAGATTAGCACAAATGATCTTTTTGTTAGTGCATATGTTAATTATGTTAGCCCATATGCATAATATAGCACAAATGTTTCGTTTGTTAGCACTTTTGCAGCTAAAATTAGCCCTTTTGCATGGGTTTGGGCATATGCTATTAGGGTTAGCACATTTGCTCAAAAAGATAGCACATATGCACTAGTTTAGCACTTTTGCTCAATAAGATAGTGCAAATGCATTAGTTTAGCGCTTTTTCTCAATAGGATAGTGCAAATGCTCAAAATTGATGTTTTTGATAAGTGCAAAAGCTAAAAATCACTTTGATGATTAGATTTAACGTGTTTGATGTGCATATATGATGAATAGGGACTTGATTTTATTGTTTGATTGCTTGATAGATCAATTCAATCATTCATTCATTCATTCATTAGCTTGAATTGCTTGATTGTTGGATTGATTGAATTGCTTGATTGCTTGATTGCTTGGATTGGTTGATTAGCTTGATTGCTTGATTGATTGATTAGCTCTAAGAAACCAATTTAGTTTCTGATGCAATAGCTTAGAAAAGTTTTGATTGAACTCAGTGATTGATAGAAAACCATGATTGATAGGTTTTTAAATGATTTGATAGCTTAAGTTACTTCAATCTGATATGATAGATAGATAGCATAGATTGCTTCAATTTGATTCGATAGATAGATAGATAGATGATTGATTGATGAGTGATTGATTTCTCTTGATAAAAATAGGGGAAACTTGATGTTCTCCAGTGTCGGGAGAAATTACCGACAGTACATCATTTAGTGCCAGAGCTGACACAAGCAGAGGTTAGACATATAGATGCTTGTGGTTTACGCCATTTGTTGTATATGCCTGAGATTACGCATAATAGAGGATTGTTGATGGCATTAGCCGAGAAATGGCACAGTGAGCATAACACTTTCCACTTGCCCACGGGTGAGATTAGTGTGACGCTCGAGGATGTCTATAGGATTTTGCACATCCCAGTGACTGGCGAGTTAGTGCGATATGATTTTCGGGATCGTGTTGGGACAGAGGCTTGCAGAGCCGTGTTTGCCGATGATAGCATTGGTAGAGGAGAGATCCGCTGAGAGGATATGGTGATGTATTATGAGACTCTTCCTATGATTCTTGATGGTTTGATTGGAGGATTTATTTGTCCTGATAGGCGATCGTGAGGTTTTGTTGTTGGATGGGGTGAGATTCTCTTGAGCATGATGCAGCATCAGACTCGATATGCTTGGGGTGTTTCTATTCTAGCACATTTATATCATGATCTTCATCACGTGGTGTATGATGAGAGTGCTAGTTTGTCTACAGGATGCACTTTATTGCAGATCTGGTGCTGGGAGCACATTGTTGTGATTCAGCCTATCCATCACAGAGTTCATGGAGAGAGACAGCCATATGTGTATTTCTATGCAAGTATCCTTACTCAGCATAAGCTAGGTAAGATGAAGTACTGGTGTTGGGTTCTTGATTCATTGGATAGCATTACTTGGAGACCATATTTTGACTATGAGCCATGGATGGATGATGCATGGACATTACCATTTATCAGGAAGAGTAGATATCTCATTGGTCAGACTCCTTACATTGTTGAGCGATAGTTGATTCGTCGCATTCTTAGACAGTTTGGTATGATCCAGCCTACGCCTACTGGTGTGATGATATATGCTCGATGTCACAGAGATAGACGAGATTGGGGACCTTCCTTGTCATTTGAGATTACTCGTGTAGAGTTTCTTGCTACTCCGAGAGTGGCTTATGATATGAGATTGCATATTATTGATCCTGGGGTTACTGCAGATGATGCTCAGTATATATTAGCTCATCCATTTCCTCGTATTACTAATCCAGTAGATCCTCCTCCTAGCTCAGGAGATGAGGATGATGATTCAGATGATCCAGGGGTGAGGAGATGTAGATGGAGACGAGAGCTCAGAGCTGCTCAGGAGGCTGGGGGAGATGGAGATGAGGGTGGGGATGGAGGTGGTGGTGGTAGGAGACCTAGACGGAGGGGAGGTCAATTGAGAGTCCGTGGGGGACCATTTCAACCAGTTGGCAGGATTGGGAGACCACATCCTATGGGTGGGAGAGATGTTGGATGGATTGGGAGAGAGCATGGTAGGGCAGGTATGAGATCACCAAGAGGGTTGCCATTGATAGGAGGAGATAGGGTGACTGGACTGGATGGGGGTTACGGGAGAGGCATTGATTTTGGACAGATTTTGCCAGACCCTAGGGTCATTGCAACTCATGGTGGAGATGATGAGGATCTTGAGGATCATGTTCCTCTTATTAGACGACGTATTATGAGAGCTACTCGGACTGAGGTTCCAGCAGTTGGACAAGGAGGTGGTGAGGAGGGGATTGGGGTTCATGCACCACAACAGGATTTGCCATAGCAGGATGCACCAGAGCATGATATACTAGAGCAGGATACACCAGAGCATGGTATGCCAGAGCAGGAGACCATTGATAGTCATAGAGCATAGATTGATCAACTTCGAGAATAGGTGCAGACTCTTATGGCTGAGAGGGATAGAGCTGTTAGGAGACAATAGGATACTCAGGGCCTTCTTGATCATATTCAGCAGGTTGGATCAGGTACTCTCTTGGTTGACATTGCTAGAGCACTAGTTCAGGTCGGGAAGGAGACTTCCCACTGGTGACAACAATATGAGGAGGTAGTTGCAGAGAGCCAGAGAGCAGGTAGTTATCATATTACTGTGTTGATGGATACTAGCAGTGGTGGAGTCATGGGACCTCCTCAAAGGAGTGGTGATCATGGGAGACAGGCATCTGGAGGATCTTCTTGCCCATAGCCACAAAGATAGACAGAGTCAGGTGGTAGTGGTACAGGATAGCCGTGACTTGATTTGGAGGCACTTGTATTGTTTATTTGATATCATTGTATACTTGGACTTTTATTGTTTTTATGATGATCTATATGCAGACATGGATTCTCTATGATGATGATATTTATTATGTTACTCTATTTGATGATGATGCTTTATATGCTTTGATTATATGGATGCAGTGAGTAGATGGATGATGATATTTATGCATGTTTCTCTATTTGATGATGATCCTTTATATGATGATGCAATGATAAATGCCTTTGTTGATTTTCGCTTTTGATGATCTTGGATGAAAATAAAAATGATTACTAACTTAACTGATATGTAAATGATACAAAATGCAATGATCTATATGGAAATGCAAATGAATGATTGATTTGTTTTTTATATATGATGATGTAACTACAAATGATCTACATGAAATGTTTTTGATTTTATATGTAATGTTTATAATGATTATGAATCTAAGTGTAAAGATGCAACTAAATGATCATTAATGGAATGATAATGTAAATAATAATGATGATACACTACATGATGAATGCAATGCACCTAATTGAATGCAAATTAATGCAATGATTTATATACAACTTAAATGAAAATGGAAAATGATTCTAAAAAATGAATGTACCTAAATGATTAAAATTCAAATTGTTTTTGTTTGTCCAAGTATACTCAATCTTTATTTATGATCATTGATTTGTTAATGAAATGATATGATTATAATGCAACTGACAAATGAATGCTTATAATGCAGACAAATAATGAGCTAACTAAAAATTGTACTACCATTCTTCATATGCTATCTTTGTAACAGTGCTTTGATTTCATCATTGATCTTTAAAATGTTCTGAGAAAATACAAGCAACTTGACATAATGATTCAAGATGACCTAAGTATTCCTTACATGGAATTTGATATAGCAAGTTAATACAAGCAACTTGATATAATGAATCAAGTTGACCTGAGTATTGCTTACAAAACATACAAGGATTATCCCCTTTCATGCATGCCTTGGAACGTCCTCCTTGATCTTTTGTCAATCATATCCTTAGACAAGTACATACAGTAGTAAGAGATAAACCATAGATAGTAATCGAAGAAAAAAATCATGCCCCATCATAACTTCTGTAGTCATGGACATCCTTGAGTCGCATAGAGTATATGATTAGCAATAAAATCAAGATATAAACACTGAATCTTGCATGTCATTCACATGTTCTTATGGTCATTAACTGATATAATTATCTTAATGAATGATCTTTGATAATCCTTTATTACTTGCTGATTGATTCTTGGTTTCTTAAGTTTCATGATTCAGTTGTTATGAAATGCCTTGTTTTTTGTTGCTTTGTTGCTCGTTATATGTTTCAAAATCCTAGGTGTTTTTGGTTTTTCTAAGTTTTTTGAATGTTTTGGGATTTTCAAAGATTCAAAAGATCACCTTAGCAAAAGGAATTAGGATTTTGCCCCTAGTGGAAACAAAAATTTATTATGAATGTATGAATTGATTAAGATCCAAACCATGGTGGGATACGAATGCAGATATGATTGATTTTGATAAAATCCAAGACAGTGACTATGACAAGTGTGTCAAAGATTGATAACTATTGGTAAGCTACATATTTCTTCCTAAATGGTTTAGAGCAATGGATGCAAAAGCTAAGATAGATGGAAGTGATAGATGCGATAGGATGGAGTAGATAGGTGCACAAAGTGATCTCATAGATGGAGGAATTTACTTCTTAGATAGCGCCCGTTTACCAAGTTTTTACCATCTAAATTTATTGCATTTTTTTTGGTTTTTATATGCTTTTTATTGATTTTTTCAAGACTTTATATGTTTTTTGCTGATTTTTTCAAGACTTTATATGTTTTTTGTTGATTTTTTTAGGACTTTAAATCTCAAGCATAGAATTTCTTGAGATGGATAGAATTGATAGGCTCATCAAACTAATCACCTTCAGGGGTAGATAACTTGTATGCTCCTGGTCCATATGTTACTACTATGACAAAAGATCCTAGCCAATTCGGTTCAAATTTTCCCTTCTTTTCCCAGCCTTGCTGATTTCTTGGATTCTCCCTTAGAACTATATCTCCAATCTAGAAAATATGCGGCTTAACTCTATGGTTATAGCTTCTTGCCATTCTTTGTTGGTATACTTTCAAATGTTTTGTTGCATTTTGGTGATGTTCCTGAATCAGTTCTAGTTCCTCGAGTCGAGAGACTCGTTGTTCTTCTTCTAGTATAAGACCTTGCAAGGATACCTATAGAGAAGGTATCTCTACTTCTATAGGTAATATGGCTTCTAATCCATAGACCAAACAATATGGAGTTTCCCCTGTTGGAGTGCTGATGCTAGTTCGCTATGTCCAAAGCGCAGGATTTAGCTGAATGTGCCAGTCTTTGCCAACTTCATTGACTGTTTTCTTCAAGATTTTCAAGATAGTTTTGTTTGATGCCTCAGCTTGGCCATTACCTTGTGGATAATATGGAGTAGAGAACCTATGTTGGATATGAAACTGTTCACATAGCTCTTTCACATCTTGATTTTTGAATTGTCTTCCAATATCAGTGATAATGGTCGTAGGAACTCCATAGCGATAGATTATATAATTCAAAATGAAAGATGATATTTGTTTTCCTATCACTGTTATCAAAGGCACTACTTCAATCTACTTAGTAAAATATTCAGTAGCAATCAGAATAAACTTATGTCCATTAGAAGATGAGGGATTGATCTTTCCTACCAAATCAAGGCCCCATTGTGAAAATGGCCATGATCCTATCATAGGATATAACTCTTGTGCTGGTGCATGAATGAGATTTTCATAGATCTGACATTGTTTACATTTTCTAGCATATGTGAATGAATCTCTTTCCATAGTAGGCCAAAAGTAACCCATATGAAGAAGTTTCTTAGCCAATGTTAAACCACTTGAGTGTGCCCCACAAATACCTGCATGAATGTCATTAAGAACTCTCTCAGATTTGTCTTTTTCAAGACATCTCAACAAAGTACCATCGAGACCATGCCTATATAGGATATCAACAATAATAGTATAGTGAGAGGACTGACGGATAAAATTTCTTCTCTGATTACGAGATAATTCAAGAGGAAGGATATGATCTTTTAAATACTGATAAGTTTGACCGTATAAGGATTGACTGGTTCCTGATATATGGTAAATTCAATAGGTATCTTGGGATTGAATGGTAGGGGTTAAGATATCTTCCATGAGAAATTTGTAACGCTGTTGATTCTCCTTATTTTGCAAGAGAGATGCTATTGTAGTCATTGCATCTGTTGTTTTATTCTCATTTCTTGGAATCTGGGTGAATGATATTTCTTTAAAGTGTTCTTTAAACTTCTCTACCAACTGTTTGTATGGCATAAGCTTATCATCCTTTGTTTGATATTCATCATTTATTTGGTTGATGATAAGTTGTGAATCACCATAGACATGTAGTTCTTTGACATTCCATTCAATGGCCATTTTAAGCCCTATAGCCAATGCTTGATACTCTGCAATATTATTGGTGCATGGAAATCGCAGTCTATATGATTTTGGAATTGTGTGTCCTTGAGGTGTGATGAAAAAGATTCCTGTGTTTGATCCATATTGTGTATAAGAACCATCAAAGTACAATTCCCAAAAGTTTGTACTTACTATCAAGATATCTGCATCAGGAAATTTGATGTGCAAAGGCATGTCATTTTGTAGAGGTGCATCAACCAATTGATCAGCGATGACTTATCCCTTGATATCTTTCCGGTCAACATATTCTATGTCAAATTCACTTAGTATCATAACCCATTTGGCTAGTCTCCCTATCAATGTTGACTTACTCAACAAATATTTGAGAGGATCTATCTTTGCTATTAGTTTCACGGAATGAATCAACATATAATGTCGCAGCTTATGAGTTGCAAATACAACTACTAGACATGTCTTTTCTATTGAAGAATAATTTAATTCATAGCCAACAAGTGTTCTACTGATATAATAAACTGCTCTTTCTTTTCCTTCATCATCATGTTGAGCTAGGAGAGCGCCTAATGATACACTTGTTGCTGAGACATAGAGTAACAATGGTTTCCTTTTGGTTGGTGATATCAGTACTGGAGGACTTATAAGATATTCTTTTATTTGCAAAAAAGCTTCTTCACATTTTAGATGCCTTTTGAATGGAACATTTTATGTAGAAGATGGGTAAATGGAAGGCATCTATCTGCCAACTGAGAAACAAATCTCCTGATTGATTGCAATCTTCCTTGTATAGATCGCAACTGACTTATGTTCTTGGGTGACTCCATCTCCATGATAGCTTTGACTTTTTCACGATCTACTTCAATGCCATGAGCTGATATAATGTACCCAAGGAGCTTTCCAGAGGTTACCCCAAATGCACATTTCTTTGGATTTAATCTCAATTGATATTTTTCCAGCCTGTCAAAAATCTTGCTTAAAATGTTCAAATGTTCTTGTCTTGTGTGAGATTTTGCAAGTATGTCATCGACATAACCTTCCATAAATGTATGCATCATATCATGGAAAATTATCCTCATAGCCCTTTGATAAGTCACTCCCACATTATTAAGCCCAAATGGCATAACATTCCAGCAATATGTTCCCCATGCACAGGTGAAATCTATTTTCTCTTGATCTTTAGGTGTGATTCTTATTTGATTATATCCTAAGAAGCCATCCATTAATGAAAACATCTCATGTCCTACTGATAAGTCCACTATGATATTAATGTTTGGTAGCGAGAAATCATCTTTTGGACATGCTTTATTTATATCTCTGAAATCTGTACAGACCCTTATGCTTTTATCTAGCTTTGACACTGGTACAATACTTGAAACCCATTCTGGATAAGCAATTGGTCTTATGACACCCACTTCTAATAGTTTCTTCAGCTCAGTTTTTACAAGAATAGCAATGTGCAGATGCATCTTTCTTAGCTTCTACTTAACTAGTTTTGCTTTTAAATCCATATTCAGATGATGCATGATAAGATCTAGATTAAGTCTTGGCATATCTGCATAAGACCAAGCAAAATTTATTTGTCTTTGTGTAAAGAATTCCATGTATTCTTTCCTCTCTTTTTCTGATAATGAGGCAGCAAAATGAAGTATTTTAGGATCCTTTGATGTACCAATGTTTACTGCTTCTATTGGTTCTATCAAGATAGCAGATCTCTCTTGAAAATATGCAGGAAGAATGTCAAACTTTCCATCTTTTGGTGCCTCAGAGAGGTTTTCACCATTAGATACATCCTTTTTTTTCCCTTTTGATTGATCTAGTGTTGTCATGAAATGGTTTTCAACAATAGCTCTCTTTCCTTGTTTTATTTCATTTTTGCGACTGGAAAGTTTGGCATTCTCCTGACTATGAGAAACATCACTTGATTCTGCAATGGAAGATATCTTAGGATGGATGGGTTTAATAGCATTAAGGTACACGACTAAGTCATGATCATTGGAAAAGACATTTAGTTCAGGGTTGTCTAAATTATCCCAATCAATTAGTTCAGGATGAAGAAGGTGTACATCATAATCAATGTCATCATTAGGTGTTTCAACGTTCATGACATAATGATCATAATTTGGCATAGAATAGGTACTATCATAGATTAAATGTTTTTGAGAATTTTCTTTCTCAAGTGTCTCTAAATTAGTCCTAACAAAATCAATGTTAGCATTTTATAGTTCATACTCAAGTGGTTCTTCAACTGACATGTGTCCCTTAAATGAATGGATCATATCAACACACACATCTTTAATACTGCAAATTCCATCTTGATTGACCTCATTATCATTTTAGAGTTGACATACTTTTGTACATGATAAAGAGGATTCTTTTGCTAGATTTTGTCTCCTTTCAAACTCAACTTCTTCTGGACTAATAGTAAATCCAACTTGACTATCTCTTAATTCTTCTATGGTTTTGCCATATCTGGATACATCTTGTTCCTCTTTTGATAATCTTGTATTTCTAGATGCTTCTTGTGGCATTACTTCTTTGTCTTTGTCATTCCCTTTTCTCTTTGCATACGCCTCTTTTTTTTGAATTCTGAGTTCCTCTTGCTTTCTTTCTAACTCCATCTTTTGTTTTGCAATAGACAAGTCTTCTTCCGTGATAGCTTATTGGTCTTCGTTGTGTTCCTTACTTGATGTAGTAGATAAGACATCTGGACCCCACTCATATTCATTGGAATCTATCTCTGAATCTTGATCTAAGATTACTCCACTATACCATACTAGGATGTCGTATGGTGCAAAAAGTTCTCTAATTTCTGCCATCTCTATTTTTACTACTTCTGGAATATCTTGTTCAGATTTTGTATTTGTTTCTATTTTCAAAACTTGTTGACAAGATTTTTCTTCACCTTTGATGGGAATCTCCTCTTCTTTCTTTTCATGTTCTTCTTGCTTCTTTTGTTTATTGGTTACTATTTCGGTCGCTTGATGTAGCTTTTCTTGCCAATTTTCTTCTTTAGAAACTGATTTCTTTTTCCATTTGTGTTGTTGATGATTATGTCGCCTTTGATTGGATTTTAGATATCCTAGCCCGGATTTATCTTCTATGGATTGTGAGTGCAGACAAATAGGTTCTGAAATACCTTGATGTTGCTTAACAATTGGTCATTTTCGTTCATATCCCATTTTTTGCATGATTTCATATCCTTTGCCATATTGTTTTATGGGAATATTGACTTCTGTTGTTGTTGCTATAGTTTTATCTTCATCCTTGTATAACCAAACAAGAATGTCTTTGTCTTCATTTTCCTCTTCAAGAGCTCCAGCACTAACAAATGTTCCCTTAAACATATGTTTTGATTTTCCTAATGTCTTTGATTGAATATCTGTAGGCTTTCCATATGACTTAGGGGAAAGTGGAAAATTATGCAAAGAATACTTTCCCATTCCTTCATCATTTAACTTGAGCTTTTCTTCAAATGTTTCCCATAACTTTTCTTGAATTTATTTGGTAGGATATACTGATTCTCTATTATGTGGATCTCTTGTATCTTGTGTTGGCTTCAAGTTATTGCAATATTGACTAGAATCTACAATTATAGTGATCTCTTTTCCTTCATGAGGAAATTTCACACATTGATGATATGTAAAAGGAACTGCTTGCATCTTGTGAATCCATGGTCATCTTAGAAGAGTGTTGTAAGAGATGTTCAAATCTAAAACCTAACACAATGTACCCCTTTCCACAGGTCCTATTCTTATTGGTAGTACAACACTTCCTTTAGAAGAACATTGTACTTCATCAGAAGCCTTGATGATTATTTTATTTTTCGGGTCTACTGCATTTTATGAATATCCCAAAGCTTTTATCAAACTTAATGCACAAATGTTTAAGCCGGCTCCTCCATCTATGAGTACACGTTTGACACAAGTTTTATTAATGGAGACTTCAACATGTAAAGGAGCATTGTGAGGATGTTGTAAGGATGCATCATCATTTTCAGAAAATGATAAGCAATGAGGAGCTACAAGGTGTCCCACCATGTTTTGGAACTAATCTACATCCAAATCTTTTGAGACTGTTGTTTCCACTAAAGCTTTCTCCAAAATTTCCTTATGCATAGGTGAAACCTTGAGAAGTTCCAAAATTGATATTTGAGTAGGTATTCTTTGTAATTGCTCTACTAAATTGTATTATTGTGAATTGGATGTTGGGTCTTTTGCTATACCTAGAAAGGTAACCTTTTCTTTGCTTCTCATAATAACATTGATTGGTTCTGAAGATGGATTATCTTTAACAATGATCACATTTACCACATCATCATATGTATAAGTGTAATTCACTTTGGCTTTTCCTTTGTCATCTTTTAATTGGGACGATTCACCTTTGTCATAATTCAAAAGCGGGGTTTTGAAAGCCAGATGTGATTCATTTGTCTTATGGCTATCCACTATGATGGTTCCATTATCGATCAGATCTTGGATAAGGTGTTTCAATATTTGACAATCATTTGTTAGGTGTCCTTTATTCCAATGGTAATTGCAAAAATGATTGTCATTCCACCAATTTGGCTTGACCGGTGGTTTATAACTTCTTGCTTCTAGTAAAACAATCAATTTGTTGGCAAGCAGAGTTTTTAGAGCTGATTCTAAAGGTTCTCCAATGTTTGTGAATTTCCTTTGAGGATTAGAGAAAAAGGACTTGGCTTTATTGTTTTTTGGATTCTTATTGCTTGGGATTTGACTCGATAGATTAAAAATTGGTTGTTGTTGTTTTGTAGTACTATTATCGTCATTCCCTTCATTGCTGACATTCCTATTCTTTGACCAGAACTTGGGTTTATCATTGTTGTTGTTGTTGTTGTTGTATGAATTATTGTAAAGTTTTTGTTCTCCTTTCTTTACCATTGCGTTCTCTATTTTCAGACCGTTCTCGATCATTTTGGCAAAAGAGGGATGACATTGCATCCTTAGTCGATAACGCATTTCACTGATAAGATTATCAATGAATATGTCCATTTTTTCTTGATCAGGTACATCTCGGGGATACCTATTAAACATGTGTTTCCATCATTGCAAGAAGATTATAAAGGATTCACCATTTTTTTTGTTTAACATTGCAGAGATCCAACATCATTATTTCATTCCTTATATTGTAGGAGTATTGTGAAATAAACCTATTCACAAGTTCTTCAAAAGATTTGATTCTAGATGGTAATCTTGAAAACCACTCCATTGATTGTCCATTTAGACTCCTAGGAAAAAGACGCATAAGGTAAGTTTCATCATGAGCAAATTCCATGCTCATAGTACAAAACTCCCTAATGTGATCTTGAGGATCAGATTTTTCATCATATTTGTCATATTTAGGAATCTCACAATGTTGCGGAAATGGTATCATATTCAGATCTTTATCAAAAGGATATGGGCATATATCTTCTAATGAATACTTCTTGGAGCTTGTCCCATTTTGCATGTCTTGTATCTATTGTTGTAGAGTTTGTATTTGTTGAGTAAGGTTTGACAATGGATTATCCACATAGTTCCTCCTTGTTTCTTCGTGAGTTCTCTTTTCACTACGCTCTTTTCTTTTGTCGTCCATTTCTTTCCTTGTTTCTTCATTTCTTTCTTTGTTCACATCTTTGTTATTTGGCTCATCTATTTTTTGGGTGTTACTTGCCTCCGCATCTTGTTTCAAGCTTTCTATGTTAAAGTCTTGTGGTAGTTTAGCTCCAGATTTTGCCAACATCAAGAGATATTTTTCTTTTTGTTTTGCCAACAATTTTTCCATTAGCCTATCAAATTTCAAATCTTGCTCAAGGTCTCTTATGGTGCTATTGACTACTTCTTCATCAACAATGGTAAATCCAAAAGTTTGGAATTCAAGATTATCTTCTTCCTCCGTTTGTTGTTGTTTTCTAAGTTGTTCATATTGAGACCTAGTCCAAACTGGCATGTGATTATTTCAAAGTTATTGAAATTTCCAAAGGACAAAGTCAATAGGTGATTATTGGTTTAGGAAGATATGCCTTGTTGATTTTACCACTATTGTTTGTTCGTTGGGATAAAGCATCTCTTTGTTGAAAAGCATGTCTTTGCAAAATTTCACCGTCAAACTCTGTACCCTAGCCACGTAAGTAGTGACGAAAACGGTGTAGGAATGCCCTACGTTTCAATAAGATCTTGTGATTGATATACAAGAATCTTATCCTTTTCTGAGTAGCTTTATAACTAGGTTTTCTTTTCTTAAGGTGATACCTAAAAGTCATATAAGCATTTGACAATTTACAAGTTTGTTTGACTCCAATGTTGGTGCAAATCTGATTTTTTATATAACCTAGGTTCAAAATAGGAAAGATATATCCAAGATTATTGAGCCTAGTATAGATTGATCAAGCTTTGTGATAGAGGATTTGATTATCCTGATGAGAGACTTGACAATGGATGTTGATTTTTGCAATTAAGATGTTTGAATCAATATCTTGTTGAATGTTGATGTTTATAGAACTTCTTGGGAATAACCTGTGGGATTAGTGACCTAGTTGTTGAGCTAGTTTGACAATACGTGATAGTTTAGAGACAAGCCTACTTCAAGAATTATTTTGATACTGATGTTTTAACACTTTGGTTTTGATCTAGTGTTTCAAATGTTGGAAAGCTTTTGTATTACTCTTTTGATCAAACTTTTTCAGCAATTTGTTGGATTTTTGCTCACTTGTAGATGATAATTTTCTTAAATTTTTGACCATTTGTAACATGTTACAGACATAGAAGACACAATGTTTAATAAATAAAATGCACAAGCAAGTACAAATCCTATGGCAGGCTAAGACTATAGTTGTTGAATCTCACGTGGGGTTTCCCTCGAGGCTATGCTATTCAAAGCAGATATTTAGATACTTGACCCCACTGGCTCCACCCTCGACACTCACTTCTCTGGGGCAGCCAAGCACCAGTTTCCATGAAAACTCCCCATGGAAAACTTTATATCTCTACTAAGAAGAGGTCCGACCTCCTGCGCCAACAACTAGAAAGATTTTGGCAACTAGTACAAGCGGTTTTTAGTAACGGCTTTCGGTCATGTGGCCATACATGCGGCACTTTCAGCTTTGTAAATACAAAAGGTTCCCAGCCTATAGAGCTTACGCTCTATAGGGTTTATGGGGAAACATAGTGTCAGTATGGACTTATCAGCACATGTTGTTTGAGACTTTAGTCACAAACATGATTTATTTATAGTGGATTGAAAGGACTCAGTATTAGCCCGTTTCCACTTTAGGTTGTTCCCTTCTCACTGGCCCCCTCAAGGCAGCTCGGGAAGGCAGACCCTCTAAAGGTTTTAATTGCTTGAAAGTAAAGAAAGCATAAAAGAGTGGGTTTGGCTTTTTGGTCACCCAATTAAGGGGAGAGCATATACCTACCACTTTCGAGACATGGAATATAAGTGTTCTTTTTAATCCTTTCAAAGCAATTGCTGGCTAAGTCCTATTTGGAGATGTTGCTCGAACAAGCATGGTGTTTATTTCAGCCTTTTTAAAAGTCTATGTGCAACTATTTTAGAGAAGTTACTAAAAATGCAAGTTGCATGTTGTCAATTCATCCTCTTAGTTAAACTAAATGAACAAGATATGATATGTTACTTCCCAAAATAAGGACTTTAATTAACTAGATGAGGAAATGCATAAAATTTGCCTTAAACATCATCTTGCACATGTGTGTTAGTAGTTTGAAAAATCTAATTTCTTGGAAATTCGGACCTGCAATAAATTTTTTGTTAGTTTGTAAATAGAAGTGCTAATCTAACATATGCGCTATCTTCTTGCTCAAAAGCGCTAACCTGAAGGTCAAAAGCGCTAACCTAGAGTGCAAAAGTGTTGCTCTGTGGATACAAAAGTGTGATTTCTTTGACAAATGCACTAACCAAAGATACAAATGCGAGACCATGTGATGCAAATGCACAGACTTTCAAACAAAAGCGCTAACCTAAAATGCTTATGCGCTAACCTATGGTTAAAATGTGCTAACCTAAGGTACAAATGTGCTAACCTAGGATGCAAATGCGCTAACCTACGGAACAAAAGCACTGTCAGAATTCACACATGCGTGAATCTACATTACAAATGCGTTAATTTTATTTTTTGTGAGATTTTTAAAGGTATATGCGAGGTCCATGAGCCCCACGGTGGGCGCCAAAATGTGTCAACTTGAATTTCATCCTCAGAATGCTTCCTACAATAAGTTAGTTTCACAAAATACAAATAGAAATACCACAGGAAATCCAAATTCAACCAATGAAACTACATGAAGTACATATGAAATAAAATACTAATATTACCTTCATGACTTATGTCCCATTGTATCCTAACTCCACTATTCCTGGTTGCAGATGGTGTGCTCTCAGACAATGCACTGATGGCTTCCAAGATGGCATATGAATAATGGACTGATAACTTGTAGTTAACTGATGCTATGATATGCAATACTACATGATTATGCTAAAATGATTATGCTAAAATGCTAATTGCTATTTGCTATTTGCTATTTGCTATTTTCTATTTGCTTCAAGATTAAAACTTGTTGGTATTTTGGTATGGTTTTGTCATTGATGTCAACACCTACTAAAACTCTAGCACTTTGGAGATCCAGGAACATTCACCGGCAAGCAAGTGACTTTTGCACAGTCACTGGTATATGGTACACTGGTAGGAAATAATGATCACCAACACTTGGAATGACTTGGAAAACACTTGGTAATGTTGAAGACATTGTTTGGACATCTTATCTTGGAGAATTATTTATTGGAATATTCGTATTTGCATATTTGTTGTTACCAGCAAATAGGTCCAGGGTTACACTGACAGGTTAATCTTTTCCAGATCAGCATGGCACGCTATGGAGATGATTAATTATTGTTGTAAATGCATTAAGCCGACATGTTCAATCAGTTATTGCATCAGATATTTGTTTTGTTCATAAAATATTTTATTGTAATATCTTGTAGATTCGACCTACTAAAATTGGTCTTAGGTTATGGTATAAATGTAAGGTCTTAATTGTAAGATCAAAGTGGGAATAAGAAAAAGGTTTTGTGTGAAGGTATATGCAAGATTAAGCAGAGCTACACACGTAGAAATCATTTGAAGATGAAGCTAGGTTTTTGTGAAAGCATATCAGAACTACACCGGCACTGAATCCAGCATATGAAGATGCTAGTCTATGCAGTACATTATTATTGGATTTAACCATCCAACTATAAGTCAGTGTGACTTCCCTTAGGTGTTTGAGTAGTGAGCTCTAGGCAATTGGCCTTTCTGCATGTGCAGACCCCATTTATGTACACTTACTATCTACAGTAGTATCATCTGATTGTGGGTAAGGTTTCCTACCATGGTTTTTCCCCTTACAAGGTTTCCACATACAAATATTGGTGTTATGTGTTGTGGATGACTTTGTCTTTTAATTTCATGCATTAATCTTCACCGGTATTGCATTTATCTATTAAAATTGTCCACCGGTATAACAGACTGTCTCACCGGTATTAAGCAGTAAATTGATTAAGTTGTTTTTGGTTAATATTATTAAGACAACTGATTCACCCCCCCTCTCAGTTATCACTGAGACCTAACAATTGGTATCAGAGTTTAGTCCTCTTTTGCAGAAGTTTAACAACTTGAGGAGATCCAATGTCTACTAACTATTTCAGGAAGGACAGTCCCAAACTTGATGGAACCAACTATGGCATATGGAAGATCTGGATGGAGACACATCTGAATTGCATTGGAAAGGATATTTGGGATGTAACAAAGAATGGATATACTGCTCCTACTGTAAGTCAACCTAATCCACCAAATCTGACTAAGGATGAGGAGAATGATTGCAAGGCAAGAGAAGCACTCTTAAGCGCTCTATCAAATCAACAAATCATGCGATTATCAGATAGGTCTACTGCTAAAGCTATTTGGGATCACTTGGAAACATTGAATGAAGGAGATTTCATAGTCAAAATTGCAAAACTTGAAAGCTTCCGAGTCAGGTATGAAAGTTTGAAAATGGAAGAGGATGAAAGAATTTATGCTTTTATGGAAAGAGTAAATGAAATTGTTTTGGGTATTAAATGTTGTGGAGGAACCTTAAGTGAAGATGAAATTGTTTCAAAAGTTTTAAGAGGATTTCCACCAGCATATAAAATGAAGGTTACTGCAATAAATGAACTTAGAACAATGCCTAACACTTCAGTAACTAGGGATACATTGATTAGAAAACTATCAGCCTTTGAAATTAAGGAATTTGGTCCTGCTGCTACTATAAAAATAGACTTAGCTTTTAAAGCATCAACATCATCTGCACCATCATTTGAAAAGTCTGATTGGAAAGCCTTTTATGCAAAAGAACTTGAAGAAAGCAGGAGAGAAAATGAAGAACGTGAACAACTTGAAGCAATATTTGCAAGAAAAATGCCTAAACGTCCAGTTGGAAGTAAGTATGAAGGTAAAGCACCCTTAAATGTTTTAACTGCAATAAGATTGGTCATATGGCTTCAAGATGCCCTGATAGACATGCTAGGTTAAGAGAAGAAGCTAGAAGGACATACAAACCTAACCCTGAATATCAGAGATACAAATCCAAGAAGAATAAGGACAAATCTTGTTATGTTGCTAATGAAGGAGTCACTGATGATTTTGATGAGGATCCGGCAGACAATGGATGGGTTTTTGTTGCTATAACAGAAGATCAACCGACACCTGCAGAGCAACCAGCAGAACAAGCCTTTGCAGCTAGAATTGAAACTAAGGATGAATGGATCATTGATTCAGGATGCTCACATCACATGACTGGTGAGAAAAGTAAATTCTTAACTTTTCAAGAGTACAATGGAGGTCTAGTAAGATTTGGAGATGACAAAGCTTGTTCAATCAAAGGTAAGGGTTCAATATCTCTTGATGGTAAGCATAACACTGACCATGTTTACTATGTTGAAGGATTAAAGCATAACCTTTTGAGTGTTGGTCAATTAGTCAAAAAAGGATTTCAGTTACAATTTAAGAATGGTAAATGCAAAATCATGAATAGAAATGGTTTAGAAATTGCAACCGGTAATCAGACTAGAGGTAATATCTTTCATTTGAATAATAGTGAAAAGACATGCTTGATTGTACATATTGATGAAAGTTGGTTATGGCATAAGAGACTCTATCATGTAAATTTTGATTGCATGGTAAAGATCAATACTACTAAGGCAGTTAGAGATTTACCTAAAATTGTCAAACCTCACAACACAGTATGTAAGGAATGTCAATTTGGAAAATAGGCTAGAGCTAGTTTCAAAAGTATTCCAGAAAAATCAAATAATGCTCTTGATTTAATTCATACTGAATTACGTGGTCTAGCTAGAAGTAAAAGTTTGCAAGGTGATAGATATTTCATGCTAATCATTGATGACTACTCTAGAATGTGTTTGGTTACTTTTCTTAGAGAAAAATCAGAAGTACTTAGAAAGTTCAAATTGTTCAAAGCAATGGTTGAAAATGAAACCGGTAAGAAAATCAAATGTTTAAGATCAGATCAGGGCGGTGAGTTTACATCTAAGGAATTTAATACCTACTGTGAAGTGAATGGAATCAGAAGATAGCTATCAGCACCTCGGACACCACAGCAGAATGGAGTTGTAGAAAGAAAGAACAAAACTATCTTGGATGCAGCAAGAAGTATGTTGTCTGAATCAAATCTACCACATGTATATTGGAGAGAAGCAATAAGTACAGTAGTCTCTACATTCAACAAAGTTCACATCAAAGGTGAAACCGGTAAGACCCCTCATGAACTATGGTTTGGCATTACTCTTACTCGTAAATATTTCAGAATTTTTGGAAGTAAATGCTATATTAGAAGAGATGAGTACATTGGGAAATTTGATACTAGAAGTGATGAAGGAATATTTTTAGGTTATTCATTTAAGAGTAAAGCATATAGATGTTTTGACAAGAGATTGTAGAAAATTGTTGAAAGCACAAATGTAAAGATTGATGAACAATTTAGAGGAACTTCAAGGTATATGGATTTTGAACCGGCAACAAAAATTCTAAAAAATGAATCTACACTGAATCCACTGGTACAGAGTGAAGATCCAATTACACTGGTATCATCTGAAAATTCCACAGTAACTGAGGAACAGCAGCAAACAAAGACCCCCCGGTATGTAAGATTGAATCATTCTGAAGATCAGATAATAGGAAACAAATATAGAGGAGTTATGACAAGAGGAAGATTGCAAAATGAAGAGGTATGTCTTATTTCTCAAATTGAACCATCATCAATTAATGAGGCATGTGAAGATAAATTTTGGATTAAAGCTATGGAAGAAGAATTAGAACAGATTGAAAAGAATGACACGTCGACATTAGTTCCCCGACCTAAAGATAAAAATGTTATTGGAACCAAATGGGTATTTAGAAACAAACTTAATGAAAATGGTGAAGTAATCAGAAACAAAGCAAGACTAGTGTGTAAGGGATATTCTTAGAAAGAAGGAATTGATTACAATTAAACCTTTGCACTGGTAGCTAGAATTGAGGTAGTTAGATTATTCTTGGCTTTTGCAGCTCATAAGAACTATAAAGTATATCAGATGGATATTAAATGTGCATTTTTGAATGGAATTCTTGAAGAAGAAGTTTACATTGAACAACCTGATAGATTTTCTTTGACAGAAGACAAAGATATGGTTTGCAGGTTAAGGAAAGCTTTATATGGGTTGAAGCAAGCTCGAAGAGCTTGGTATGCAAGATTAGATAAGTATCTTTTGAAGATTGGTTTCTCTAAAGGAAATGCAGACAGTAATTTAGACTATAAAGTGACTAATGATGGAATCTTGGTTATAGAAGTTTTTGTTGATGATATAATATTTGGAGGAGAAGATGGATTATGTAAGGATTTCTCTATCAAAATGCAACAAGAATTTGAAATGTCTATGATTGGAGAAGTAAAATTCTTTTTAGGATTGCAGATCTCACAGACTGACAAAGGTATATTCTTGAGTCAATCAAAATACTTAAAAGAGCTACTAAAGAAATTTGGGATGGAGAACTCTAAACCGGTAAGTACACCTATGACTACAAATGACAAATTATCACTAAGAGATGAATCAACACCTGTTAATCCAACTAGGTACAAATCTATGATAGGAGGTTTACTGTATTTAACACAAACAAGACCAGATATTATGAATGCAGTATGTATTGTTTCAAGATTTCAAAGTAATCCTAGAGAAAATCATGAATCAGCAGTAAAAAGGATTTTCCAGTACTTACAAGGCACTACAAATCTTGGCTTATGGTATCCTAGAGATGAAAACTTTGAATTATGTGCATACACAGATGCAAATTGGGCAGGAGATGTAGATGACAGAAAAAGCACCACCGGTGGAGAATTTTTCCTTGGAAGCAAATTAATTTCTTGGTTAAGTAAGAAACAGAGTTGCACATCTTTATCAACAACAAAATCAGAATATGTTGCAGTAGCAACAAACTGTACACAAGTATTATGGCTTAAACAAATATTAAAAGACATAAAGGTAAATTGCAAGGAACCTATAACTATCTATTGTGATAACACTGCAGCAATTGACATATCCAAGAATCTGGTACAACATTCTAAAACTAAACATGTTTCTATCAAACTGAACTTTCTAAAAGAAAATGTTGAAGCAAAAATAGTCAAAATGGTTTATGTGAATACTAAAGAGCAGATTGCAAATATTTTCACTAAACCTCTACCTAAGGAGACTTTTGAATATCTAAGAGATCAGCTTGGGGTCATACCCCCACCGGTAGACACTTAGACAGTTGATGATTTTCATCAACCGGTAGATCTAATAGAAGAAATCTTTTATTCCGGCTTTGATGAGGAAGCTACTTCTCAGGGGGAGTAGTTGGTTTATTGTAATTGGTTGGTATTTTGTACACTATTTTTGTAACTTTGGCATTTGATGTCAAAGGGGGAGAGATATCTATTGGAAAAACACATTATACGCTATCTTTTGGGAAAAGATTGGTACAGAAAAACATAAAGAAACTCATATTACTCTCAGGGGGAGAGATTGTTACTTTGGGGAGATTATTGGTTTTTATACTTGGCATTTTTGTGTTGGCACTTTGATGGTTTTTCCATCTTGTGTTGCCATCAATGCCAAAAGGGGAGATTGTTGGTATTTTGGTATGGTTTTGTCATTGATGTCAACACCTACTAAAACTCTAGCACTTTGGAGATCTAGCAACATTCACTGGCAAGCAAGTGACTTTTGCACAGTCATTGGTATATGGTACACCGACAGGAAATAATGATCACCAACACTTGGAATGACTTGGAAAACACTTGGTAATGTTGAAGACATTGTTTGGACATCTTAACTTGGAGAATTGTTTATTGGAATATTCGTATTTGCATATTTGCTATTACGGGCAAATAGGTCCAGGGTTACACCAGCAAGTTTATCTTTTCCAGATCAGCATGACATGCTATGGAGATGATTAATTATTGTTGTAAATGCATTAAGCTGACATGTTCAATCGGTTATTGCATCAGATATTTGTTTTGTTCATAAAATATTTTATTGTAATATCTTGTAGAGCTGACCTACTAAAATTGGTCTTAGGTTATGGTATAAATGTAAGGTCTTAATTGTAAGATCGAAGTGGGAATGCAAAAAAGGTTTTGTGCGAAGGTATATGCGAGATTAAGCAGAGCTACACATGTAGACATCATTTGAAGATGAAGCTAGGTTTTTGTGAAAGCATATCAGAACTACACCGGTACTAAATCCAACATATGAAGATGGTATTTTATGCAGTACATTATTATTGGATTTAACCATCCAACTGTAAGTCAGTGTGACTTCCCTTATGTGTTTGAGCAGTGAGCTCTAGGTGCTTGGTTTTTTTGCATGTGCAGACCCCATTTATGTACACTTACTATCTGCAGTAGTATCATCTGATTGTGGGTAAGGTTTCCCACCATGGTGTTTCCCCTTACAGGGTTTCCATGTACAAATATTGGTGTTATGTGTTGTGGATGACTTTGTCTTTTAATTTCATGCATTAATCTTCACCGATATTGCATTTATCTATTAAAACTATCCACCGGTATAACAGACTATGTTACCAGTATTAAGCAGTAAATTGATTAAGTTGTTTTTGGTTAATATTATTAAGACAACTGATTCACCCCACCCCCCCCCCTCTTAGTTGTCCCCGGGACCTAACAAAACTCACGGATACAAAAATTAATTTGAAGACTAACTCTCTCTCAACTGAAGCTCTTGATTTTATAAACTCTGAGAGGATAAGATGATGTGGCTAAGATCAACGGTCATGATCAGATCTGTGGATTTGGATGGCTGTGAGCAAAGGTGAAGGTTGAGAGAAAGGGGGAAGGAGAAGACAAGTGTCACTCATCTCACCTTGACTAGGTTGCTGACTAAGGGAATCTAGGGATGGTTGGAGAAGAGCTAGGCATGATAGGACAAGTGGACTTAAGTCCTTCCTAAGATGTAGGGGGTGTTGGAGAGAATATAGTAAATGGTTATGAAATATGTGTACGTACACAATTTTCATTAAGTTTGGAAGTTGAAGATAAATGATGAATTAATATTTAAGAAATATTAATTTCCTTCGCCACATGTTTGATGAGTTGGCAAAGGGGAGATGAAGTGGAGATGGAAAGTGAGTTGGAAAAGGGTTTTAAATAATTTAGAAATTATTTAATATTTGAGACTAAAGGATAGAAGAATAACTATTAAATATTAGATATTTAATTGTTTGAGGAAGATAATTAAATATTAGATATTTAATTAACTTGGTTAAAAGGAACTCTTGAATAGGATAGATGAATTAATTAATAAATTATTAATTAATAGAAAGACACGAAAATGAATTAAATAAATTAATCTTTTCAAATTAACTATTTAATAGAAGAAAAATCATTAAATAAATATAAAATATTTATTTAATTGCTCATAGCTATTTTTATGTGTATACAAGTGGATAGACATAAAATATGTGGATGAATGAATTTCCTAAGTATGGTATATCTCCATTGGTTTATGAATATTAGGCCCCCAATGCTTAATGATAGATATGATGATAAGTGATGACATGTGGTTTTGGGACATTCTCAAATTGGAAGGTGGCAAATTTTCTCTCATAACTAGCTCTTATTTACCTCTCACACACTTGAAGGGTTAGCGATAATTATGTAGTATTTCATCAATTAGTTATGATGAGACCAGCATTTATCTCCTAGGTTTTTACTCCTTCTATGAAGTATTTTGTGAGTGTCTTAGTCTTTAAATCTAGTATAAATTTTGTAGTTCATGGAAAAAAAATTTATAATATTTTAACTAATATTCTAGTGGAGATATGATTGACAATTAGAATAATTGGGAAAATAGGTCTCAAATACTTATTTTTAAACTTGGGTGTTGTACATTTGGGAAATGAATGATTTTCCATTAGTGGGAATTACTATATCCCAACCAATTTATTGGATGAGTGAATCTTTTGATGTTTCCTAATCCTTGAGTTATACCACTATGTTGTGTATGGTTGCGAGTATATTTCTTACACAATTATATAAATGGAGTGAGGATTCAAGTGTAGATGTTCTTCAACTATCATTTATATCAACTCCATAACTTAATAGATAATTATGAAAGGACTCACAAGGTAATAATAGAAGTGGTAAAGGATCTCAAGGTAAACCTACAATTTAATTCTCATGTCAAATATCTAGGTTGTTTCTATAATTTTGGTTTTGATAATGAATTGTTGAATTGCCGCTAGAGAATGGTGATAAATTTAATAAATGTATTTGGATGTTAGGTGCAAAGGGGGATTGCATGATTTTTCAGAAATACCTATTTTAAATTACTATATGGTATTTAAAGTGGCCCTATCCATTTTATCAAGTGTTAAAAAAAGGAGACTAGTGTCCTTATTGATACATGGTGTTGTTTTGAACATCTATCTTGTTAGTTATTCTATTACATCACTGGTCAAATAATTCAACTCAAAGGAGGTGGTCTCAATTTATTAATTTCATAGAATATCACAAACCATTTATCTCCAAATAAAAGATCAACAACCTATGCAACATATTAAGTTTATATGTCTAAAGATATTATTGTATCATGTCATTGGTTGAGAGATTATGCATCATCAACTTAAATAGGGTCCATGTGAATTTTAATAAGCCAAATCCTAGAGACACGTGGTAGCCTAGCACTCATCAATGAAATGGGAGGTCTAATTGTTGGATATTGTTGTTGCTAGGATATGTTGTTGTCATTGATGTCAACATACTCCTACTTCGATGCTTCCAGATATTAGGATTAGGGTTTGGTGTATGGAGTGTTCCTAGTATTATTATATTCTTTTGTATTGGTTTTGGTGATCTAGAAAGCTTAATTGATCATATCATATGATTCAATTTTGTAGTTTGTTTTTCTAATGAGTACTTTGTAGAGTTCAGTATTTCCTCCGGTCTATTCTGGTGTGAACAGATCTTGAGCTGATTGTTTGGGAGATTGTTTGGAATGGTCTTTTGTATCTTCGTTTTAGATGGTTCATGATTTATTTCTCGACAAGTTATATTTCTTCATGATAGTTGCTATTGTTTGAGTGTTCTTGAGTTTCACATGTTGATAGATGAAGATTTGATAAGTGGTGTTGGTGCAACTATTACTGATGATTCTAACATGCTTGCTAGTGTTTCCTAGTTGTGTCATATTTGTTTTGATGATATGCATTGATTATTGTGCGAGCTCTTGGTGATTTGTTGAACTGGTGATGTTCTTTGTGCTATGTGGTTTTCCTAGTGGTGTAGCGTGTTGCAGTTTCTCTTGGCATGATTTCCAATGGTGTTGTGTGTTTGGAGATTTGAATTAGGTCCATGTTATGTCATGTATATCATTATATTGGTCCAGTGGTTGATCTTTCTATCATGTGATGTAATTTTGTAATTATGAGCTGAGGGTTTAGCTGACCTTGTTGTCAAGGTTGATGAATTGTATAAATAGGTAATATTGTCATGCAATTTAGGTATCAAGGGTGTCTTCCTTATTAGAGAGTGGTGTATGTGCAAACAAGGATTCATCTTTTAGTGTGGTGTATTGAGAAGAGATTGGTGTTGTAGAGTAGATAATTATGCTTAACCAGAACTATCATCAGGTATTTGCAGATGCTATTGTTACAGTTCATTCCTTCCAGATAGTAGTATGAATCTTGTTATAAGTTAGTGAGACTTCCTTGAGGGTTGTAGCCTTCCGGATCATTATCTTTTGACCAGTGAGCTCTAGGCAATGTGCCTGGATGTATGTGCATTCCCCATTGTAATATTTACACATAATACTTCAGAGTATCATCTTATTGTGGGTAGGTTCCCACCGTAGTTTTTCCCTTAACCGGGTTTTCCATGTCAAAACCTTGGTGTTGTGTGTTGTGTTATCAATTTTCTTATCTTTTTTATTGTTGCAGTTTATTAGATCTATATTTGTGATTAAGTTTGTAGATCCAGTGAAAACTAATTCACCCCCCCCACATCTCATTTTTCCTTCATTGATGTTGCCAACAATTGGTATCGAAGCTAGATCCTCTTAAAGAAGCTTAACCTCTTAAGGAGATATGGGATGGCAACTAGAACTGGAGGTGTTATCTTTAAGAAGGAAAGTCTGAGATTTGATGGAAGTAACTATGCTATATGGAAGAACCGGATGTAAGTGCACTTGAGATGTCTTGGAGAAGATTACTAGAAGATTACAAAGAATGCCTATTTTGCTCCTCCAAATGGACCGGTTACTGTTGATGAGATCGAGGAAGTTGAATATAATATTAGAGCGAAGGAAGCATTGTTGAGTGCCTTGACTGATTCAGAGATGACAAATGTAATGGGACTTCAAACCGCACATGAGATCTAGGAGAATCTTGAGACCTTGTATGTAGCAGATAAACAAGTGAAAGTTGCTAAGTTGAAGAGTTTGAAAGGGCAATATGAGATGCTGAAGATGGGAGAAGATGAGAACATAAATACCTTTATGGCTAAGGTGAATGATCTTGTCCCAGGTATCAGATGTGCTGGTGGAACCCTAGAAGAAGATGAAATTATTGCTAAGGTGTTGAGATCATTGCCTCCTTCTTATAAACATAACATAGCTTCTATTGATGAGATTCAGAGTGTGACTACAATAACAAGAGACATGTTGGTTGGAACGATTACTACATTTGAGCTGAGCAAATTTGGTGAATCACATGGAAAGTCTGAGACAACATTTAGAGCATTTGTATCTGAAAAGCAAAAGTATGATCCTAAAAAATATAGAATATCTAGATATGAAAGAGAGAGAAGATAGATGGAAGAGCAGGAAAGAGAACTGGATGAGCTTGAAGCATTGATTACCTAAAGATTGCCCAAAGGAGTCGGTAAGTATGATGGAAAATTTTCCTTGAAATGTTTCTCTTGTAATAGGGTAGGACATTTTGCTTCTAGGTGCCCAGAGAGAATGGTTAAGTTTGATAGGAATGATAAATTTGATAAGCATGATATAATGGTAGATATGAGAAGCATGAGAAGTATGATAAGCCTTACAAGTCTAACCTAAAGTATAAGCATCAGAAGAACTGCTATTATGCTACTGATGAAGGTGTTACAGATGAAGAATTAGAAGGAGATGAAGTTGTGTTTCTTGACATTAAAGAAGATGGACCGATGCATGTTGATTCCACAAGTTGCACTATTGAGGAGAAAGCTTTAACTGCTAGTTGAAGAAAAATATGAATGGGTAATTGATAGCGATTGTTCACATCATATGACTGGCCTAGACTTGTGTTTATTGCAACTTTTTTATATTTTTTTCTCTTTTTTCTTTATGTCACAAGGTGTCTGTTTGCTAGGTTTTCACCATAATGACAATTTTTTGTAGTTTTTCACTTTTTTTGAGTTTTTCCCTATTTTTCACTTTTTTGGATTTTTCTGATTTTCACTTTTTTGGATTTTTTTAATTTTTCACCTTTTCCAATTTTTCTAATTTTTCAAAATTCTTATGCATAAAACCTCTTGAGTTGCTAGGTGTTGATAGGTTCTTCACGTATGCTTCCTTCTGGAGTGGAGAGATCATATGCCCCTGATCCATAGGAACTATAATTATGAAGAGGCCTAGCCAATTAGCCTAAAATTTTCCTTTCTTTGCCTGATCTTGTTGGTTACGAGGATTCTCTCTTAGGACGAGATCACCTACTTGAAATTATTTATGACTGACTTTGTGGTTGTATCTCTTGGACATTATTTGTTGATAGACCCTGAGATGATCCAATGCTTGTTGTCGGCGCTCATCTAACAACTCAATTCCTATATTGTTCATCTGATACCAATCCCTTTAGTGATATCCTAAGAGAAGGAAATTCAACCTGAATAGGTAGTACCACTTTTAACCCATAGACAAGGGATTGTGGAGTTGCTCCTATTGGTGTGGGGATATTGGTATGATAGGCCCACAAAATGGGGTTCATCGGATGTGCCAGTCTCTACCGGCATCATTTATTATTTTCTTCAAGATTTTCAATAATGTCTTGTTTGTTGCCTCCGCCTGTCCATTCCCTTGGGGGTAGTAGATAGTGGAAAAGTGTTATGTCATATGGAACTTTCGACATAATTCTGCAACATCCTTGTTTTTTAATTACTTCCCATTATCTGTCACAATGGCCATGGGGAACCCTTATCTACAAATGATGTAATTCAGGATGAACATGGATATTTGTTTACCTATTGTAGTGATGAGAGGTATAGCCTCGACCCATTTTGTGAAGTACTATGTTGTTGTGATGATAAATTTATGGCTATTTGAAGAAGATGGGTGTATCTAACCGACTAGATCCAGTCCCCACTGGCAAAAGGGCCATAGAGTGGTGAGAGGTTGAAGTTCCTTAGCAAGTGCATGTATCAAATTCCTGTGGATTTGGAATTGTTTACATTGCTTGACAAATTGGAAGGAGTCTTTTTCCATCATGGGCCAGTAATACCCAATTTGTATGAGTTTCTTTGCCAAGGCTAAACCATTTGAATGAGCCCCACAAATCCCTTTGTGGACTTCTTGTAAAGCTTTGTCAGATTCATTACTCTCTAGACATCTAAGTAAAGTAACATCAAAACCTCTTCGATAAAGGGTATCGGCGATAAGGGTATAGTGAGCAGATTGTCGAATAAAGATGCGCTTTTGATTTTTGGATAGGTTTGGGGGAAGTGTGTCCTCTTTGAGGTAAGCGTAGATAAGTCCATAGTGGGGTGAGTCAAAACACTCAATTTGGCATATGATGCAGGAATCAAGATTATAGTGTGCGGGAGATAGTAGGTCTTCCATTAGGAACTCATAATGAGTTTGTTGTTCAAGTGCTTGTAGCAATGAGGCCAAGGTGGCTAGAGCGTTTGCAACCTTGTTTTGCTCTCTTGATATTTGTGTGATTAATAGAAACTAGAAATTTTATTTCAATTCCTCCATCATTATCTTACATGGTAGTAGCTTTTCATCCTTTGTCTGGTAATCATTGTTTTTCTGAAAAATTACAAGTTGTGAGTCTCCATAGACATATAAATACTTGATCTTCAATTATAATGCCATATTTAAGTCATTTACCAATGCCTCATATTCTGCAATATTATTTGTACATGGGAACATTAATTTGTATGCTTTTGGGATAGTATATCCATTAGGCATCACAAATAAAATTCCTGCACCTAATCAATGTTGTGTATATGAGCCATCAAAATAGAGTTTCCATGTTGAATTTTCAGTATGCACAATGGTTGCATCTGGAAATTTGAAGTGCATTGGTTCTTCATCTTGCAAAGGTGCTTCTGCTAGCTGATCAACAATAACTTGTCCCTTTATGTCCTTTCTATCCACATACTTTATATCAAACTCACTCAAAATCATGACCCATTTGGCAATTCTTCCTGTCAATGCTACTTTTCTAAGAAGATACTTAAGTGGATCATTTTTTTCTATGAGCTTGGTTGAATGACTAAGCATGTAGTTGTTGGGAAAATAGTGTCTCAGCCTTGCATTTACATGAGGTTTCTATTTATAGTAATTTTTCATTTGAGCACGAAATAGTTTGAAATTCTCCCTGAAGCTTCTAGTTGGCTAGATAAGAATTCCAATAAAGTTACATCGCAAGATCACAACTAATTTTGAAGAAATAAAATTTTCTATTTTGGAGGGGTCTAATGAAAGGTTTAAATTTAATTTTGAGGACTTTAGAGGCCCTAAAATTTCTTGAAAAGTGGGCATAAATGGCATAGAGTTTTACGAGGCAATAAAGAACTTCACAAGCTTTCCAGTGCTTCAAACGATTTGTCAATAGGACACACAGTTCTCAAGTTATGGCCTTTGGAAGTTTGTACTCCTGAAATAGGAAATATAAAATACATCAGACACATAAATGAGTTGTAAAAGGGAGGTGCACACGTCATAGGGCATCTAGAAGGGAGGTAAGGTTGGCTACACCTTATTGGATGGTTTTAGCTCATGGTTTTGTAATACCGTTTGACGGTTTCTTGTATTGTATCTCCTATACATGAGGTGTGTGAGATAGAGGTTGTGTGTAAGAGTCTTATGCCTATTGAGTTATCTTTGAATCTCTGATTACTGGTACTCCTGCAAAGAGCTTTCTCTGCAAGTATATTGTAATTTATTTTGATTGCGGAATAATATATTGGGCAGCTTTTGGAGTGTGGGGTTTTTTCTCCTGAAAGGGTTTTTCTCACATAAATCATTGTGTTATGGTTTGAATGTTATTCTATCTATTTCTATTTTTTGTAACTGTTGTGATGATCTATAAAATTTTTTGCATTAACCTCCTCTCAAGATTAGTGTAGGAAGATTTGAGGGTTTCACCTTCAACAAATGGAATTATACATGGGATCTTGTACCATTACCTAAAGGACAAAAGCATGTTGGTTGCAAATGGGTGTTCAAGAAAAAGATTGGTTTAGGTGGAAGCACTAAGAAGTATAAAGCAAGGTTGGTTGCAAAAGGCTACTTTCAGGTTGAGGGTGTTGATTATGGTGATATATTTTCTTCTGTTGCCAAAATGACATCCATTAGATTTTTGCTTTCTATTGTTGTTGCTTATGATTTAGAGGTTGAGCAAATGGATGTGAAAACTACTTTCCTTCATGGTGATTTGGAGGAGGATTTATATGACACAGCCAAAGCACTATGTGGTGAAAGGTAAAAGTAATTTGGTCTGTAAATTAAAGAAATCCTTGTATGGACTCAAACAGAGTCCTGGGATGTGGTACCAGAAATTTGATACATATGTGTTGAGTTTGGGATTTGAGCGTTCTAAATCAGATCACTGTATTTATTATAAAACTGATGGCGATCATTTCATGCACATTACATTGTATGTTGATGATATGTTATTCATTGGTAAAGGAAAAGGTATGATTCTAGAACTAAAGTCTCATCTCGCTGCTAAATTTGAAATGAAAGATCTTGGTGTAGTGAAACACATTCTTGGGATGGAAATTAAAAGAGATAGAGTGAACAGAAAACTATGGCTAGGCTAGAGTAAGTATGTGAATTCATTGTTACAAAGGCTCAACATGCATGATTGTAGACCATTGTGTGTTCCATTTATAGTAGGAACAAAATTATCTGTTGCAGATTGTCCTACATCCCCATCGGAGATGGAAGACATGAGAAGAGTGCCTTACCAAAGTCCAGTTGTAAGTTTTATGCATGCTATGGTTTGTACTAGACTAGACATTGCCCAAGCAGTGGGTATTATGTCCAGATATATGTCTAATTTTGGTAGAGTTCATTAAGATGCATTCAAAAGAGTCTTCAAATATTTGAAGGGTGCCTTGGAGTATTCTTTGTGATATCATGGTAATTTAGTTGAAGATGTGATTTCCCTTTATATTCATGGTTATGTGGATTCAGACTAGGCAAGTGATATTGATAGTAGAATATCCACTAGTGCTTATGTGTTTACTTTATTTGGTGGTGTAATTAGTTGGATGAGTAAGCGACAGGTTATGGTTTCTTTGTCAACTACTGAAGAAGAGTATATGGCAACTACTCATGCATGTAAAGAGGCCATTTGGCTTAAGAGACTATGTTCAAAAATTGGAATAAAACAAGGAGCCATGATAGTTTATTTTAACAGTCAAAGTGTGATATACCTAGCTAAGAACCCGACATTTCATGCCCAGACCAAGCACATTGATGTTCAGTATCATTTTGTTAAAGATATGGTTGAAGATGGCAGGGTGAAGTTGGTTAAGGTAGAAATTTTGATGAATGTTGCAGATTCTTTAACTAAGGTTGTGAGCACAGAGAAGTTCAGATGGTGCTTAGAGTCTATGGGCCTCATGGCCCCTACCAATTGATTCATTGTGTTGATACCCCCTTTGCTCTTGCAAGGTGTTCAACAAGTGGGAGATTTATTAGGAAAATGGTGTCTCAACCTTGCATTTACATGAGGTTACTATTTATAGTAAGTTTTTATTTGAGCACAAAATGGTGTGAAATATCTCCCCGAAGCTTCTGGTTGGCTAGATAAGCATTTTGGTAAAGTTAAATCACAAGATCAGAGATTGTTTTGAAGATATTAAATTTTCCATTTTGTAGGGGTCCAATGAAGGGCAATAGAACGCTTCATGAGCTTTCCAACGCTTCAAATGGTTCATCAATAGGACACACGGTTCTCAAATTATGGCCTCCGGAAGTTTGTACTCCTGAAATAGGAAATATAAAATACATCGGACACATGTCATAGGGAATCTAAAAGGAATATAAGGTCATCTACACCTTATTGGGTGGTTTTAGCCCATGATTTTGTAATATCGTTTGACGGTTTCTTGTATTGTATCTCCTATATATGAGGTGCGTGAGATAGAGGTTGTGTATAAGAGTCTTATGGCTATTGAGTTACCTCTAAATCTCTTATTAGTGGTACTCCTACGAAGAGCTTGCTCTACAAGTATATTGTAATCTATTTTGATTACAGAATAATATATTGGGCGGCTTTTGGAGTGTGGGCTTTTTTCTCCCGAAAGGGTTTTCCCCATGTAAATCATTGTGTTATGGTTTGAATGTTATTATATCTATTTCTATTTTATGTAACTATTGTGACAATCATTAAAAAATTTTACATTATCCTCCTCTCAAGATTAGTGTAGGAAGTTGTTCCGCTACTTAACTTCCTTACAGTAGTGCCTTAGTTTTTGTGATGCAAAGACAACTGCTAGGCATGCTTTTTCTATTATTGTATAGTTCAACTCATATATAACCAATGTTTAGTTGATGTAATATATTATTCATCCTTTCCCATCTTGATCCTACTGCTCTAACAAAGCTTTGAAATATATTTTTGTTGCTAAGATATAGAGTAACAGTGCATTTCCTTTGATAGCCGACCTCAAGATTCATGGAATTTCTAGGTACTACTTGATCTTATCAAAAGCTCATGTGCATGCATCATCCCACTGATATTGTACATTCTTGTGTAATAACTTGGTGAATGGGTGACTCCTATCAGTGAGTTGGGAGACAAATCTCCTTATAGACTGCAACTTCTCTTGCAATGACCTTAATTGTCTAAGGTTCTTTGGTGGTGGCATCTCCATGATAGCTTGAACTTTTTCTGGATCCACTTCAAGTCCCTTTGCTAAAACTATATAGCCTAGTAGTTTTCCAAATGTTACACTAAATGCACATTTCTTAGGATTGAGCCAAAGGCTAAACTTCTCCAATCTTGTGAAAATTTGGTCTAGTATGTGCAAGTGATCTTTCCTTTTTAGGGATTTTCCCAAGATATCATCCACATAATCTTCCATTATAATATGCATCATATCATGAAAGATGGTTTTCATCACTCTTTGATAAGTAGTCCTTGCATTCTTGAGCCCAAATGACATGGTATCCCAGCAGAAAGACCCCCAAGGGCACGTGAAAGTTATCTATCTTAATATTTAGGAGCTATTTTTATTTTATTCTAGCTCAAGAATCCATCCATTAGGGAGAACATATCATGCCTCGTTGTCTAATCCACTATCATGTATATATTTGTGTGGAGCATAAAAATGGAACCAAGTAGCTAAGGCCTAATCCCACCCTCATGTACACACATTGGAATATGAAAGAGCCTAGGGAGATATCTTGCATTGACTACTTCTTGTAGAGAAGAGAGAGTAAAGGAATATCTCTTAGGGTTTCTATTCCTTCTCTATAAATGGAGAGGAGGTGTACAAAATATGATGCAATGATCAACTATGCTAGGAGATGAACAAGGAAGAAACTATAAACTAAAAATGCAAAAATAGACTGAACTAAAACTGAGCACAGAGCGGGGAGGTAAATTCTGATGTGTACTTGGCACTTAAATTCAGGGCTGATTGAGCAAGACTAGGGCACCACGCCCTGGTCTTTGATGAAACAGAGGGTTGAACTTCTGGATCTAAGACCCTGACACTTAGAGATGCAAAACTATCAAAGAATGCTCTAAAACTTAGAGGACCAAGGCACCACGCCCTAGTCCTGGAAGGACCATGGTGCCACACCCTATTCCTTGAAGACTGAGGTCAAATTCTAAGACTAGATCTTTATCTGTGTGTTATGTCAGTCCCAAAAATCGTGCATGCATTGGATTCCTATACCTGCACCTCTAACCTTGAAAAAGGGTGTCTAGGTAGCTATATAGGGTTTTTCCTTAGTCAAAACCCTTGTTTTGGTGGTTTCCACTACAAATAGCGAATAATGTAGTGAAAATGTGTGTGCAAGAATCTTGTGTGTATGCAAGATCCTAAATGAGAATGATAAAGAGTCTAGAGTTCTACCCTACACTTTGGAGAGAAAACCCTAAATGCTTTTAAAAGTAAATGTAAATACTTAAAATCACAAGTGAACTAAGAGATCTAAAACATGAATGTAAATTTTCAAATGAAGCTTATGCAAAGACATGAAAATAACATGAAACCATACCAAACCCTAAGGGAGAGGTACAATACAATCAACTGTCGGTGATCTCCTATTATTATTCAATGTCTTTAAAGATCCTAATTAATGTTTAAAATGCTTGATGTATTCCTGATGGATTCTTGACTTTTTGTTGTAGACTTCACATAACATGTACTTTCACTTCACAAGAGGCTCCTTCAATTGCTAGATCTTCGATTGAATTCGATTACATGCCTCAAATGAGAAAAGGAAAAGGCTATATGTAGGAGACCCTAACTTTGTTTTGAGTCACAAGCCGACCTAGAAATAATATTTTTCACTAATCTCTTGGATTGGAACATTAAATTACCACCAAAACATGCTCCCAAAATTTGAGGAGAAAAACTCGAGACCAGGTAGTTAGCTACCTGGTCTGAACACACAGCCTGACCAACTTTTCACCAAATTTTTTGGGAAGCAAGATATTGTGATTTTAGAGAAAATTCCAAGAGTATGCGGGAATTTGTGGCATTCAAATATGTGAATCAGGCCTTGAAGGTTGAAATAATAAATAATTAGGGTATTTGATGAAATGACTTATTGGAGGAATAAAATAATAAGGGACACACTTAAAGTTAAGGGCCCAATTTTATGATGTGTATAGGGATAAAAGAAGACTTTAGATTTAATTAAATTAATTAATTAAATTCTTAAAGGGAATTTGAAATGCAAGATGCAAATACACTAAGGTGGGTGCTAACCTAAGCATGAAATTATACCACCCAATTAAGGGTGTACAATTTATGATGCTAAATTTAGCCCCCACTTTAGCGGTTATATGACACTACGTGTGTGTGCAAGCTAAAGTATAGAAAAGTAAACATTCATGAAAAAGGATATATACATAAGGTGTCAGACAAAGCCCCCAATGGTATTTGTAGTACACTATTAGGAACCGCACCCTACAAAACCACAAAATCACCTAAATGCTTACTAAGGAAGTGATGAAATTTGTCGGTAGCTATATGCCCTCCCTGTTTTGCCTTGCTAATTTAGTGAGGTGAAACAGGATATCATGCTTACCACAATGAATTGATAAGGAAAATTGATGACAAATGCTCTCAACAAGGTTTGATGAAAGATCAAAACCGATGGAGAATCATTTGGTAAGAAAGATAACTAAGCCACAATTCCAACACAACCCAGAGTGTGAGGATTGGAGCTCTCTAATACAAGATGAAAGATTAAGCAGAAAAATGCAGAATTTGGGTATTAGAAAGAGAATTACCTTTTAAATATTAGGGAACTTTATGACGAATAAAAGAAGGAAGAGATGCTTATCCAAAGACATCCACCTTCAATAATAGAGGGGATCTATGATAAGGATAACATCTTGAAGGAGAGAAGGAGAATAAGAATACACACCTTCTCCAATATTGAGGAAAAGAGGATTCTTAGCGAATGATTGCACACTTTCACTAAGGAGAGATTGTTCAAAAAAGATGCATCATTCTAACAAATAATAAGTCCTAAATAGGGAACATATATTCTATGCAAGAGATGAAACCCATTTGAAAAATGTGACTCAACAAATGAAAGGTGAATCATTGGAAAAAAAAATGAAATATCATTCGTGTCTTCCAAGTATAGAGGAAAGGACGTCAAATAGAGATTGTTTATAAGAGAAACATTCTTCTAAAAGAAGGAAAGAGATCCTCATCAGGGATATGCACATTCGCAACATAGAAGGATTCCCTATAAAATATACCACTCAATGAAAAAAGGTATTTGATGAATGATTATAGACTTCCAACACCAAGGAAGAGGTCCCAATGAAGGATATGTACTTAAGATCCTCATTAAGGATACTTGTTCCAATATAAGAGAAGGAATTCCAAATAGGAATATACACCTCTAAGAGATCCTTATACAAGACACTACTTCACAAACAGAAAAGTTTTAATCTTAAGAAGGAGAGATGTTTGAAATCACTCTTACCCCCCATACAAAGAGACAATAGATAGAACAAAAAAAGGCTATTATGTTGCTTCCAAAATATGATTGCAAGTGGAATTGTACCATCATGAATGACAATGAGCCCCCAGTAAGTAAGCTACCAATATCACATAATGATGAGCAACATAATAGCCACCAATATTATTTAATTGTATGACAGATTGGATGAAGAATTTGAATACCACATGTTAAATGTTATATGGTATCTATGAGATTAAAAACACGTATAAGATTATAGATATTAAAAATTCTTGATCAAGATAGTAGTTTGTAGGAGAAGAATAGGCCACTAAGTTATATTCCTCTTGCACACAAGAAACATTAGGAAAGGGATAGGTATAACTCATTAGAGCCTTATTTCTAGAAGAGAGGATAGTAGAATGAATAGCAAATAAAGCCTCATAAGTAGGATTGGAAATCTCTAGAGGAGATTTATAAAGAGACTTGTTAATCACCATAATTTCCTTATGATTGGGATGAGTGTTGAGAGATGTAGAGGATGATTTAGTTGAGAGGGAGTCATCATCACTACTAAATATAGCATTCACATTGAGAGATGGTCTTTTAGATGATTTTGTGGGCTTTGAAGGATTATATCTAAGTCCAAATGAAGCTTCATGTATGTTATTTTTTAGAGGAACTTTAATCCATTGTTCATTTGCACGACAACCATTTCCATTATATCCACTCTTAGCTAAAATGGGAAACCTACGCCATAAAGAGATGCCATATCAGAAAGGGATGGTGGGGCCTCATAGGTCTCAATGTCATAATTAGATGAAGAAGAAAATTATGAAGAATTGTTTGAATTAGAAGCAGCCACAAAATTGTTAGTTCTTTAGACAAAGTGGATTTCTTTTTAGGTTCATCCTTATCTTTCTCCTTCTCAATTTTAGATCCTTTCTAAGAGACCCTATATTCTCCCACAAAAGTATGGTTAAAATCTAGAGATCCACAATTGTCATCTAAGAGTACCCCTTCAAGAGAAAATATATCTTTGGGAGGGGATTGAGATTGAGTAGAATCATTTTCAGGAGGAGGGAACAAGGATATTCAAGGAAATAGGCATACTTGAAGATGTAGGAGTATTTTAAGAAGGATTAGAAATTATTGAAAAAGAAGATGAGGTTTTCAATGAGACTTGTAAATTGGTATCAATGTACAAAGTATACATCTTATTTCTATAAATGAAATTGACATTGCGATGAAGAGTAGAAGGGACACCTTACAAATTATAAAGCCAAGGTCACCATAAGAGATGGTTATAATTAAGAGAATCAAGCATGATATGGATGGGTGTAGGTAAAATAACAAGTCCCAACTTAATAGGAAATGTTATAGTACCTAAAGGATTTCTAGCAATATTGTCAAAGCCATGAATAGTAAGAGAATTTGGTTTAATAAGAGATGTATTTACCTTGATCTTATGTAATAGACTAGTGCTACAAACATTAAGGCTAGATCCATTGTCAACAGGGTTCTTCATATAGCATTACCATTGATAAGGAAAATAATCATAAGAGGATCATTTTGATGCTAGATATTATGAGAAGGCAACTCATTTTGTGTGAATACAATTTGAGCTTTGTGTGTTGTCATGGAGTCAATCAAAGAAGCCATATTATTAGGTGTCACTGCAGGTGGGTAATCCAAGTTCTTTAAAGCATCTTGTAACATTCCATGATGAGTGGATGAAGTTTGAATCAAATCCCAAAGAGATATCTTCACAAGAGTAGCTTTAAGTTGTTCAATAAGGTCATACTCTTTACTAAGAGTTTGTGATATACGAGGTTCTTGTGGGAAAATAGGTTGAGAGGAACGAAGTGAAGAAGGAATAATTGGAGGAGGATTAGGTTTCCTATCGTGTAACACATTATATGTGTGAGCAACCAAATTATAACTCTCTCAGGTGATTTGTTTAGCATACTCATAAGGGCTCTTAGTAGGATAACCTCCTTGCACGGTAATAACTAGTTTGTTAGGAGTGCAAAAGGCATCATTAGTATAACCACCTTGAACCACCAAGAGAGGATTCTTAAGAGGTTGAGAATTTGGAGAAGTACTAGCACCTTGAACTATGAATAGGGGTTTATTAGGTGTTTTATAGCCATTCACATGTATCATATTAATCAAAGATGGTATAGGAATATCAAACCCTTGTGACCTAAGAACATTTTCTTGTTCCAAGGTGTCCTTATGAATTTTAGAAAAATGATAAACATCATTTGTATGGTAATTGAAAGAAGTGTTGATAGTCTCTTCTTGCACCAAAATGTTATCATGGGTAGGATCAATTTTGGGTGATAGACTAGAAGTCGTCATTAATATTTCATCCCTAGAGGTAAAGTTATTGAAAGAGGGTATAGTGTTCGTAGAAAAGATCATCTCATCCTCCATCACCAAAGGATCTATATGGGACATGGAATATCTAGGAGAAGGATCAAGATTACTCTTCAAAGTTTCATCCTTGAGAGGAAGATCTTTGAAAGAGATATTAACAATCTCTTCTTGAACTAGGGCATACATATGAGTAGGACCAAGTTTGGGAAAGAGGAGAGCATTATGTATCAATGTTTCATCCTTGGAGGGAAGTTTATTGAAATGAATAGAAGGTGGGGAGTAATTAAGGGAGTTTTCAATCATATCACTGTCTTTCATCATGATGTCATCTTCTTTGACCGAGGTATTCTTACAAGGGAGGGACATAGTAAGAGAGTAGTCAACATCATTCTCCAAAGGTGCACCTCAAAGAAAGATCATTGAAATAGGTATTAAAAATTTATTTTTTCACGATGATGTCCCTATTGTTAAGGCCAATTTTGTGAGCGGGAATAACACTATTTATTAATGGTTCATCCTTAAAAGGGAGGGCATTTATACATGTGTTGTTGAAATCATCCTCTTTCCTCAAAATCTCTTTAATAGGATCTCTAGGGAAGAGAGCATTAAAGAAACTACTTATAATTTCATCTTCTTCTTCCAAAATATCTTTATGATTAACACTAGATTTAGGAACATAACTCATTAATGCTTCATCTCTAGTGGGAGTTTTATTGAAATCAAAAGAGGGTATGCTATCACTAGGAAAAGTAGGGACAATACCATCTTCTTGCACCAAATGATCCTCATGAGGGAAGTACTTTTTACGAGGAAAATGAATATCATCTTTCAAAGATTCATAGTTAGGAAGGAGATCTTTAAAAGAAGTGTTCATAACCTCTTGTTGGACTAATGTGTCCCCATTGATAAGACCAAATTTGGGAGAAGATAAATTAATGTCCATCAACACTTTTTTTGTAAGAGAAGTATCATGTATGCAAGGTAAGGTAACATTTAGAAAGGTGTTTATAATATCATCATCTTCATCTAAGATAGTTTTATAAGAGAGGTACCTTTTAGGAGAAACATCATTTTTCAAATCTTCATCCTTAGAACATGGGAGAGTTTTAAAGGATTTGTTAACAACTCTTCTTTGCACTAAATTTTTTTCATGAAAAGGATGATCTTTAAGAGAGGGATAAATTGAAACAAGGGAGGCTAACCCATTACCACATCTATGAAATGAATGCCTTATTCCAACAAATTTTCAACATAGAGAACAATTTTCAATGATTTTTTCACCAATGCAAGCACTCTAAATTTATGTAATTTGATAAGATCTAAGAGTGCAAAGTGTTCCCAAGTCAAAAAATTAATCCAAATTAAGCAATGCACAAGTTCAATTTTGAATTTAAAAATTAGGGTTTTAGTGAAATTAACCTCTTAAGTTTTTAAAATTTGTAAGGAAATCAAAATTGTAAATGAAAATTTGAATTTTAAACTAAAAGGACACTTTGATATGAAAAAATGAATCACAATTAAAGGTGTTTCACATCAGGCTCGCCAAAATATGGAGCATAAAAATGGAACCAAGTAGCTATAAGACCTAATCCCACTCTCATGTAAACACATTGGAATATAAAAGATCCTAGGGAGATATCTCACTTTGACTAATTCTTGTAGAGAAGAGAGAGTTAAGGAATATATCTTAGGGTTTCTATTCCTTTTCTATAAATGGAGAGGAGATGTAAAAAATATGCTACAATGATCAACTATGTTAGGAGATGAACAAGGAAGCAACTATAAACTGAAAAATGCAGAAATTGACTGAACTGAAACTGACAAACTAAGCACATAGCAAGGAGGGAAATCTTGATGTGTACCTAGCACTGAAATTGGAGGTTGACTAAGTAGGACCATGGTGCCACGCCCCAGTCCCTTGATGAAACAGAGGGCCAAACTTCTAGATCTGAGACCCTAAGACTTAAAGATGCAAAACTGCCAAAGAATGCTCCAAAACTCGAAGGACCAAGGCACCATGACCTAGTCCTTAAAGACTAAGGTCAAATTATGAGACTAGATTTATATTTGTGTGTTTTGTCAGTCCCAAAAATCATGCATGCGCTAGATTCTTGTACCTGCACCTGCAACTTGGAAAAAGGGTGTCTAGGTGGCTATATAGGGTTTTTTGCCTTAGTCAAACCCCTTATTTTGGTGGTTTTTGCCATGCTTGTGAAGTGTGATACATCCAGCTGAAATACAAGACACTCAATAGATCATTACAAGCATGGTTATCAAATTTGAAGCAAATACGAAAGATAAAACCATGGCAAAGTGATATATCGTCTCCTAAGAGATGCCAGTGTGGATTTGCTCTCAAATTGAGATGAGCAATTCCAGTGACTTGACTACACCTAGATGGAGCTTTTAAATGATAAAGATTCAATTAAGCTAGCAAGATAGAATGATTAAGCTACATGATTCCATGATTATGCTAGAAAATATGCTAAAATGATGCAATTAAGCTATAATAACAATGCTCAAATGATATGTTAAGAGCTATTATGCCTATAGTAACAATGCATGAGATGCAAATGAGATGGGAACCCTTTTTCCTCCAAAATGGGGGATATTTATAGGATTTCCAAGGCCAGGGGTGAGGTGGCAGGAATCAATGGTCAAGATTGAGTCTGAAGATATCAATGGTAGAATTGGAGGAGGTTGGAGAAAAGGTTGGTGGAAAGGGAACACTTGGTGACAAGTGTCAAGAAGCTTTGCTCATGAGAGGGAAAGTGTCCAAGGAAAGGGGACATGTGGTTAGATGGAATGGGTTAGGTTTAAGAATGATTAGGTTAGGTGGTTAGAAGTTAGGAGAATTCGAATTTAAAAATTCAAATAATAGAAAAAGGCTTAATTAATTTCAACAACTCATTATTGATTTGTTTTAATTAATTAGGGGATTTAGAAGAATGAATTTGATGGGGGAAAATTCATTAATTTGAATTAATTAATCAAAGAGGATTATTGCAAGTGAACTTATTAAATAAGTCCTTAGATTTATTAATAAGTAGATGAAAAGGGGGAATTTAATCAAATTGCTAATGAATTCAATTAAATTGAGAAGGAGGATTAATTAAATAATTTCTTATTCAATTAATTATCTTCAGACCATTTTTAGGTGTATACATTTTGCCCCTCTTTGAAGCGAGGAGTGATGACGCTTTGATTCAAAGAATAATCTCATTTTGATGATGATACTAGTTCAATAGGATGCCTCATACATTTGATTGATAAATTGCGGTGCGATGATGCCCCCTCGGGAGATCCATTGAGAGAATTGATCTTTGGAGTGTTTGGATGCTTGCGAAATTGATGTCCTGATTAGAATTGATTTGATTCCTGCAATTGTGGTTGATGAAAGTGCAAGTTCTTTGATCACAATGATGTGATTTTGATTGATTTATAAAGCTTGATTGGATTTGATAAGATCGATTGGATTGATAAGTGTGTAGGGGAAAAAGCGAGACTAGGTTAACATGCCCTAATCCTACCTTTTAACACACATTACGGAATATGAAAGAGCCTAGAGATATTGCATAATTGGCTACTTCTTTTTGTGAAAGAGAGAGCCATGGGATATCTATTAGGATTTCTATTCCCTTGTTGAAATTGTAAGATCAAGTAATGCAAGTTCAAACCCTAATCCCAAAATGCAAGTATGAACCAATAACAAGATTGCAGAATTGAGATTAAACAATGAACAGCTGTAAATACAAGGATGAAATAAGAATGTAGATATGTACCCAGAGTCAAAATCAGACTGAAAATGTTCGGGACGGGAGCTCGGGTGCCACTGTCCTGAAAACTGCACCGGAAACTGTCGTTCCGCACTTTGAAACACTGTCGGAAAGCTGTCTGAAAGCTGTCTGTCCGGAGGACCAGGGCGCCCAGCACCTCTGTCCCAGGGACCAGGGTACCCAGCGCCCCTGTCCTGGCAGGACCAGGGTGCCCAGTGCCCCTGTCCCAGTCTTCTGCTCTGCGATTTGATGCAGAGTGTTGTCTCGACCTGTTCTCTCTGGATCTGTATCTTGCGGCGTCGTCCAATTCCCGAAACCTACAATGATATCTAAAAAGGGTGTATGGGCAGCTATATAGGGTTTTTCCTTAGTCAAACCCCCGCTTCAGTGATTTCCACCTCCACGAATAGCCAAGTTGTTTTGTAAAATGTATTGTGTGTGCAGACCTAGTGTGTGTGCAAGGTCCTAAAATGCAAGAAAGCAAACTAGAGCAACCTAGAAAGTAAACCCTAATTGCTTGTAAATGACAACTTAAATGCTCTAAATCAAGATGCAATGTGATATAAAGCATGAATAAATGATGTATTGAAGCTTTATGTAAAGACATGAAAACAACATGAAACCATACCCAACCCTCAAGGGAGGAGTACAAGCCAATCTTTAGTCGGTAATCTCCTATTGTTCTTCAATGTCTCCCAAGCCCTAAGTGGATGAATGAATTTGATAGATGCTTGATAGAAGGATGTTGAATGTTGTTGAAGTCTTCAAAGATCTGCTCTTTCACTGCATATGAGGTTCCTCCAAACAAAAATTGGATCCTTTCAAATGAAGAAAGAGAGCTCTTATGTAGGAAACCCTAGATCATAAATTCATCTTTTGGCCGACCTAGAGATTGAATATCCCACCAATTTCTTGGGGTTAAGCTTTATTTTATGATTGGATCATGCTCCCAAAATTTCAGGAAAAATGTCCGGGACCATGTGCACTCCGGGCGCCACAGTCCCGACAACTTTTCACCAAATTTTCAGGGCCATCGGATATGATGATTTTAGAGAGAATCCCGAAGTTACAAGTGATTTCGAGATGTTTTGACCCCAAAACCAAGCCCCCAAATTTGAAATAGGACTTAATTAGGGTTTTTGATTAAGTGGTGTATTGGAGGAATAAAATGCGAAGGGCACGCTTTAGCGAAAGGGCCCAACTTTATGATGCAAAGGACAATGAAATAGGACCTTAGACCTAATTAATTTGATTAATTAAGTGCTTAAGGAGAAATGCAATGCAGAATGTAAAATACACTAAGGTGGGTGCTAAACTAGGTGTGAAATTGTACCACCCTAGCAAGTGCGTACAATTTACGACGCTACATTTAGCCCCCACTTTAGCGGTCATATGAGTACTACGTGCATATGCAAGCTAAAGTACAGAAAAGTAAACATCATTTGAAAAAGGATATATCCATAAGTTATCGGACGAAGCCTCCAGTGGTATCTGCAGTACACAGTTAGGAACCACACCCTACAAAACACACGTTAGATCACAAAATCACCTAATGCTTACTAGGGAAAGTGATGAAATCTATGAGTAGCTATATACCCCCCCTATTTCGGCTTGCTTATTAGGGAGGTGAAACAGGGTAGCATGTTTACTTGCGACAAATTATGTAAGAGAGTATTGATGAGGGGTGTTCACTAAATAGGCTTCATCAGAGCACTTTTTGGAACATCCTGAAAGTAGGGGAAGGAAAATAAAATTCCAACGCAACAAACGGCTCGAAAATCGCATCTCCCAAACCCAAGCTATGATAAAATGAATGATAGAGGAAAATTAGGGTTTCAAAAGTGAAGATAAACAAATGAGAGTATATACTTTGAAAGTGACACTTGCATTTGTCACCTTGTTGATTTCAAAATACTATTCAGTGTAGCGGAGCCCACATAGCCATCATCATGCCTTCACGATGACCGGAGCATCCCATGAGGATTGAGATCCTGCGCCAAGCCATGATCGACAACGAGCCACTGGATGAGGTGAGTTGACTAAATGTTTGACTTTAGATTTTTTCGCATTTTGACTTTTTTGTGATCGTATGCAGGCCTTGAAGGCTGACCGGGGCCAACCCAGGGCGCCATGGTCCCTGTGGGGTGCCCTGGTCCCCTTAGGGCACCATGGTCCCTGACAGGGGCGCCATGGTCCCTGACAGGGCGCCATGGTCCCTGACAGGGCGCCATGGTCCCCTCAGGGCTCCATGGTCCCTGACAGGGTGCCATGGTCCCCAATCAGGGCACCATGGTCCCCAATCAGGGCTTGGCGAGGGGTTTCAGGGCTGGCATATGGTGTTCGACAGTGTGCATTAGCGATTTTGATGATCGAATACTGATTACGGTTATGTTTTTGTGTTGCAGGGTCTCCCATACATGAGAGAGCATACAGAGAGACATATTCTTCGCAGTTTGTGAGATCAGATTCCGTGGCTGACTCAGGCAGAGAGAGACACACTATTGATTGTGGGATTGTGGTATGTGATCCTCATGCCAGCCATTCGCTTCCATCCTGCAATGTTGATGGCATTGATGGAGCGATGGGATCCTGACACATGCACTTTTCACCTTCCAGTAGGAGAGCTGACGGTTACACTCGAGGATGTGTACCGTATACTTCGTCTTCCTATCAGAGGAGCGACTGTTACATACGCGACCGATCGGTCAGTGGAGGATCATCAGAGAGAGCAGGTGTATTGCATAGGGAGAGTCATGCCGAGCGAGATGAGAGGTCGCATCATGGTCAACTGGCTCTTACATCCTACAGGGGAGGTACCCCTTCTGAGACGCCTTATGATAGCCATCATAGCACTAGCCGTCTGTCCTAATGGGTGAGGGACGCACATGCATGGGGGTCTCACATGGTGTATCAGAGTGATGGAGAGACACAGGAGAGTGTATGCTTGGGGTCGGAGTATGCTTGCACATCTCTATCACGACCTTGAGGAGTACGTATTTGGACAGGGTTGCAGTTTGATGACATGCACACTTCTGCAAGTGTGGATTTTAGAGCACTTCACATGCACCAGGCTCGTCAACTCTCCACTGAGTACAGTGAGCGAGTGACCTAGGGTGTTCGCTTATCCACTTACCAGCGAGTGGAGATTTGGAGATTTGTTATATTGGAGAGTGATTTTTGACAGAATGATAGCCGAGGTGACAGTGTGGAGACCTTACCTTCGGATGCACAGATGGGATGGTATGGAGAGACAGTTAGCATGTCTACAGAGGAACCGCCTACTGCAGGGATGATATTCACACATCATAGTCCCATTCTACTTTGACCGAGTATGGAGGCAGTTTGGGCTAGAGCAGTGTGTTCCAGCCAATGTGCCCATCTATACTCGACACTCACGGGTCCTTCCCAGACCTAGAGCAGTAGCGAGACCGACGATAGATGACATCGAGATGACAGACTTAGAGGGATCTAATCAGGATGTAGTCACTGATTATTCTGCAGAGCCTGGAGCACAGCGCAGGTATGTCTCATGGTTTATGAGATCATATCCAGGTCCTATCTTTCCACCAGATCATTCGACAGGCTATCCAGGCCCATGGAGACATGGAGACCGAGACGAGGACCAGGGATCCAGGTCAGAGGAGCCAGAGGAGGGAGAGGGTCATGAGGAGGTGGGAGATCCTGATCCACCTATAGGCGATCAGCCCAGTGCCGAGGAGGAGGAGGAGGAGGATACAGATAGAGAGGAGGACGAGGAGGATGCAGGTGATGATGCGGATGAGGATGAGGATGACGATGATGAGGAGGACGACGAGGAGGAGGATAGAGATGATGAGGAGGAGTCAGATGCAGCTCCCCACCATTCAGGAGACGATACCATAGCTCTGGATCCACCTCTTATTCCCCAACAGGGGGAACATGAGGCGATACGGAGACCTGTTCCTAGTGCCGTCCAGCCTACACCCATCATGCACAGATTATTTGAGCGAGGGGAGCCTAGCGGTTCCCAGGCACAGATGCTACCATATCATGATCCCTATTGGCATGAGGGAGATCCAGGTATAGTAGGTTTATATTGATTAATTAATGTTTTGATGATATAGAATGGTACTAACAAAAATCTATTCTATTGCTACAGCTAATGTGCAGGAGTGGCGTTCCCTGATTCAGCAGGCAATGACAGACATTTCCATGATAGCACAGATCCCCAGTTCCTCACAAATTGCCTATAGGCCTCAGGGGAACGCGGGTCGGCATGAGGATTTGTTTTCCCCATTCCAAGTACAGGTAGATATATGGAGGGAGAGAGAGAGAGTCCTATCAGAGGACCTTCAGCAGGCGCAGCGAGATCTAGCAGCAGCTCAGGCCGAGGCTACCACCTATCGTGCGATCCTTATGGATAGGGATCGTAGGAGTTCCTCTCGGAGTCACTCATGGTCTGTATCGTGCTACACACCCATGGGTCCACCTTCACGGCCAGATCAGGAGGGAGCGTCCAGTCGACACTCTCCAGCCACTAGCCCTAGGGATAGGAGATGATTTTATGATGTAAAAGAGAGGTCACATTTTGGATATACAGTGACCTATATTTGTATACGATCCACACATATACATATGTATATATACATGCTTCTCTTTTGTCTCAAATGTGTTATCTTTAATGCTTAAAACAATGTATATTTTGTTTTGATTAAATCTAATTCATTTGGTAAATGTACATGTATGTTCAGAATTTAATTTCCATGTGATTGATTTATCAATGCTCCATGATTAAATTGATACATGTGTGACTTAATTAAATATCTAATCAAGTACTACATTGATGATAAGGAAGAAATATGCATTAAGTCTAAGAATCATATAACTAATGTGATTTAATTTTGAACTTAAACACGACATGATACGATTCTACTTAACACATAAAGACACTGTATAATATGCTAGCATAATGGAATGTAAATCTTTCACAATTTACATAAATGAATTCAAGACAAACTATAAAGTAAAGAGACACACTTGTCAGGAATGAAGCAATATAGATTAAACAACATAACATTTAATTCTATTTTTCTCTAATTAGGAGATACTAACATATTATCCAATGTTGAAGAATTGGAAAGAAGATAGATAAGGAATGAAGAATTAAGCATAATATCTATGCAAGTGCATAGCATTAATAGGTTCTTTAAGAAGCGTACTATCTACATCTGCTATTTTGTAAGCACCTGATCCATAATCCTCAATAATTATATATGGTCCAAGCCAATTAGGACTAAATTTTCCCTTTTCTGCAGGTAAGGCATTCACATTGCGCTGATTCTCATAAAGGACTAAGTCACCTACTGAGAAGGAACGTTGAATGACCTTATCATTATAGCTTCGTTGTAGGGTTTTGTGATATGCTTGAATATGTTCAAGAGCGTTTATATGCTGTTCATCAAGCATCTCAAGCTGTTGAAGTCATCGTTCCCTATAAGAGTCATCATCTACTATACCTTTGAGAGAAACCCTAAGTGATGGAATCTCTAACTCTAAAGGCATAATAGTGTCAGCACCATAAACAAGATTATAAGGAGTAGTTCCCGTAGCAATTCGTACACTCATTCAGTAGGCCCAAAGAGCATAGATTAGCTGGTTACTCCAATCCTTACCATGCTTATTTACGGTTTTGCGAAGAATTTGTTCAATTATCTTATTGGATGATTCGGCTTGACCATTTGACTGAGGATAGTATGGTGTAGAAAATCGATGTTTGATATGATACTTCTCGAGGAATTTCTTCACGTCCTTGTTCTTAAATGATGTCCCATTATCTGAGATTATAGTGGAAGGTATCCCGAATCGAGAAATAATGTTTTCTAGAAGAAATTGACAAATCACTTCAGCCGTAGTAGAGCGAAGGGGAATAGCTTCTACCCACTTCGTAAAGTAATCTGTTGCAGTTATAATGAAGGTGTGTCCTTGAGATGAAGGAGGAGATATTTTTCCAATAAGATCCAAACCCCATGCAGAGAAAGGCCAAGAAGCTACTTGAGAACGAAGTTCTTAAGCAGGAGCATGAATCAGATTATTGTGTTGTTGACATTGATGACATTTCTTAACAAATGAAAAGGAATCCTTCTGCATAGTTTGCCAATAGTATCCCATACGAAGCAATCTATGAACCAAGGATTTGCCCCCAAAATGCCCCCCACAGGCACCTGAATATGCCTCTTCAAGAGCAACGGGGATTTCTGATTTGTTAAGATAGCAAAGGAGAAGACCATCATAACCCCTTCGGTAAAGAACATTAGAAAGAATGATATACCTAGCAGACAGCTTGTGGATTCTAGCCCTAGTGTTCCTATTAGCGGAATCAGGAAAGGTACCATCGGTCAAATATCTTACGATATGCGAGAACCATTCATCTGAATCTACAAAGTCACAACATGTTACCAAGCTAGAATCATCTACAATAGCTGGAGAAATAAGGTTGTGAATAACGAATTTAAGATCAACCATAGGGTCCTCTAAAGAGACAAGAGAAGCCACACATGCCATTGCATCCGCATGTCGATTATCTTTTCGAGGAACGGGTTCCATGGTATAAGAATCGAATTTTTGTAATAAAGATATAGCAAGATCTTCATATTGTGATAATTTGTCTTGTTTTGCTTGATACATTCCTGTTACTTGTCTTATAATCAATTGCGAATCTCCATAGATATGTATGTGTTTTATATTCAGAGCTAAGGCTGCTTTTATTCCCGCTATAAGAGCCTCATACTCAGCAATGTTATTGGTACACAGGAAATTTAGATGATAGGATAAGGGAATGGATTTCTTTGTAGGAGAAACTAGAACAACACCCGCCCCCGATCCCGTACGACACTTAGAGCCATCAAAGTATAACTCCCAAGTTTCATCTTTCTCTATAGAAAGAATAAAGTCATCGGGAAAAGACTCAGGGTTAGGGAAGGAGAAAGGTGAAGGGGCCTCAACTAAGTGATCGGTCAACGCTTGTCCTTTAATTGCTCTTTGTGAAACAAATTTAAGGTCAAATTCAATTAACATCATAACCCACTTAGCTAGACGTCCTGATAAATCAGTTTTAGAGAAAAGATGCTTCAAAGGATCAAACTTTACCATGATGTGGACTTCTGAATTTAAAAGATAATGTCTCAATTTCTGAGTCGCAAACACCAAGGCCAAGCATTGTCTTTCTATCGCAGAATATCGGGTCTCATAATCAGGTAAGGTACGACTTATGTAATAAACCGGACATTCCTTACCATCTTTATCATGTTGTGCTAACAATGCTGCGAGAGCATGAGAAGAAGCAGCTGTATACAGAAGGAAGGGTTTAGAAGGTTCGGCAGGTTGAAGAATAGGAGGACTAGCCAAATACACTTTTAAATCTTCAAATGCTTGCTGACAATCCTCATTCCATTGAAAAGTGATATCCTTTTTAAGGAGTTGAGTAAAAGGAAAGGTACGATCCGCAAGTTGAGACACGAACCTACGAATGGCTTGAATCTTTCCTTGTAAGCTTTTAAGTTGAGACACATTTCTAGGAGGTGGCATATTAACAATAGCATCTATTTTCTTAGTGTCCACCTCAATCCCACGATGCGAAACTATGAATCCTAATAGTTTTCCACTATCCACACCAAAAACACATTTTCGGGGATTCAAGCGCATGTGATACTTACGAATTCTTTCAAAGATTTGATGGAGGATTTTAACATGATCCATGCAAAGAAAGGATTTGGCTAAAATATCATCAACATAATCCTCTAAAATCTTATGCATATAATCATGAAAGATAAGGGTCATCGCTCGTTGATAAGTTGCACCAGCATTTTTAAGTCCAAAAGGCATCATTATCCAACAAAACGTACCCCAAGGAGTGGTGAAAGCGGTTTTGAATTGATCTTGAGGGTTTATGAAAATTTGATTGTAACCTGAAAAACCATCCATGAAGGATAACAAGGCATGTCCTGCCGTAGAATCAACTATCATGTCAATGTTTGGAAGAGGGAAATCATCTTTTAGAGAAGCCTTATTTAGATCCTGAAAGTTAGTACACATTCTTATTTTGTTGTCTAGTTTAGCCACAGCGACAATATTTGAAATCCATGGGGAATAGTCAATAGGGCGGATAAATCCAGCCTCCAATAATTTTTCAATCTCAGCCTTAACAAGCAGAGCCACCTTAGGATTCATTTTTCGAATCTTTTGTTTCACGGGCTTAGCATCAGGAACTAAGACAATATTATGAGTAACGATCTTAGGATCTATACCAGGCATGTTAGAATATGTCCAAGCAAAGATCTCAGGGAATTCATGCAATAGTTCTTCATATTGTTTCTGTTCCTCTTCATCCAAACATTTCCCAATTTTAATAACTTTCTCTTTATTGCAAGGATCCATCTTAACATCAGTGGTGTCACTTATGAGAAGATTACTTTGTTGAGGAGTATCCTTTAACTGAGGGAATTCCTTCACAATCTCGTCATTATCAATCTCTTTTCCAAAATAGGCTTCAGTGTTCAAACAATAAGGGAGTCCCCTATTGTGATGATAACGAGGAAGAGTGTCATAAGCTCCCAAGAACTCAGCTAAAGCATCATCAGTAGGGAAGATATCCAAAGCACAATCACCTGAAGGATCCCCATCAATATACTCAGGGTGTTGTATTGATAAAGATGTAGAGATAGCATTAACACTAATGCATGGTCTTTTAGAAGCTTTAGTACGTTTGCAGGGATTATAGCCAAGTCCAAAGGCATAATTGTGAAAATTAGTCTCTAGAGGAACTCTTATCCCTTGTTCATGAGCACCACAACCTTTTCCATGATACCCATGCTTAGCAAAAATGCGAAAACCACAACCATAACGATCAGCCATTTCAGGAAGAGAAGGTGGTTTTTCATAAGACAAAGAATCAAACTCTTCATAATTAGAGGTGTGAGGAGAAGAAGTTTGAGAAGCAGCCACAAAATTATTACTCATAGATTCAGGTAAGGTTGATTGATTTTTAGCTTCTTCTTTCTTTTCAACTTTATGATTTTCAGCTTCTTCCTTCTTTTCAACTTTAATTTCTCTAGAAGGAACCTTATATTCACCTACAAAGGTAGGGTTAAAATCAAGAGATCCCCAATCATCTTCTGCGAGAACCTTCTCAGGATCAAAATCCTTTTTATGTGTAATTCCAAGTCGAGAAGGATCTTCTTCAGGAGCTCCAGACTCATCCAAAGAATTTTGATCATCAGAGAGCGAGGATTCATCGATAGGTTTCTTGTTTAAAGAGTCATCACTAGACGAGGATGGCTTAGAAGAATCTCCTTTGGAATTAGATGTTTGTAGACAAGCTTGAAAATTAGTATCACCTATCAAAGTATATGTCTTATTGTTATAAACGAATTTAACTTGTCTATGTAATGTAGAGGGGACAGCTTGCATGCTGTGAATCCAAGGCCTCCCTAATAACAAGTTATATGTTAAATTTCCTGACATAACATGGATAGGAGTAGGCAAAGCAACAGGTCCCACTATGAGAGGTAAGGTGATGATACCTAATGAAGTCTTAGCCACAGTGTCAAAGCCACGAATGGGACGAGAGTCAGGCTCAATAAGAGACGTATCCACATTCATCTTATGCAATAGATTAATGCTACACACATTAAGGCCAGAGCCATTATCTACTAGTGTTCATCTTATAGCAGTGTCTTTCATGATAACCATAATCATCAAGGGATCATATTGTTGTTGAATTTCACTAGTAGGCAACTCATCTTGGGTAAACACAATTTGAGCTTTAGGATTCATCACAGAGTTAACCAAAGATGCTATATTACTAGATGTATTCGGTGGAGGAACATTCAAATCTTTCAAAGCATCTTGTAACATTCCATGATGAGCGGAAGAAGTTTGAATCAAATCCCAAAGGGATATCTTAGTAGGGGTAGCTTTAAGCTGTTCTATGAGATCATATTCCTTACCCATAACTTGCGAAATACGGGGAGCTTGTGGAAGAATTGGTTGAGGATTAGGAAGAGAAACTGGAATAACAGGAGGAGGATTAGGTTGCCTATTATTTCTGGTATGATAAGTATGGGCAACCACATGATAACTCTCTCTAGTTATTTGCTTAGCATAACTGTAAGGACTTATAGGTTTTCTTCCTTGCACGGTGATGATTGGTTTATTCGGGGTACGAAAGGAATCATGATCATACCTTCCTTGGATAGTAAGGAGAGGTGATTTAGGAACTTGAAAGGTGGGAGAAGGATAAGCACCTTGGACTTCAAAGAGAGGCTTATTATGTTCATTCAAGTTTATCATGTTAACCAATTTAGAGGTCTTGTTCTTGTTTAAAGATTTCGATAAAGCCACAAAGTCATCAAGAGCATCATCCAACAAAGCATGATCATATCGGTTAAAAGGTTTGTCTTTTGATTCAAAAGGAGACATCTCCTCATAGAGGGGATTATTGAAAACAACCATGTTACTAGTTTCAGGGGAAGAGTGGATAGGAATGTATCCTTGAGAGGAATCATTCGACTTATCTTTCTCATCACACCTAAATGGCATAGTAACAAGGTTTATGAGTTTTTGGTAAAATGAAGGTTTGGCATCCTTAGGGTTTAAAAACTCATCTAAAGCTTCATCTAATTCGTCTTGGCTATACTCATAATAATCATCGAAAGCATGAACATTTTGCAAATAAAAATCTGACATTTTGAAAAGATTGCATAAAATTTAAACACACAATGCAAAGAAACACACTTTTTTTTTCTTTTTCTCTTTTAATGAAAATGAAATGAAAACATACTAAATCTAGATCTAGATCTAACAAATGCAATACAAGAGGAAGCAATGATAGATTCACGTCGGGTTCACCAAAATGTGTAGGGGAAAAAGCGAGACTAGGTTAACATGCCCTAATCCTACCTTTTGACACACATTACGGAATACGAAAGAGCCTAGAGATATCGCACAATTGGCTACTTCTTTTTGTGAAAGAGAGAGCCACAGGATATCTATTAGGATTTCTATTCCCTTGTTGAAATTGTAAGATCAAGTAATGCAAGTTCAAACCCTAATCCCAAAATGCAAGTATGAACCAATAACAAGATTGCAGAATTGAGATTAAACAATGAACAGCCGTAAATACAAGGATGAAATAAGAATGCAGATATGTACCCGGAGTCAAAATCGGACTGAAAATGTTCAAGACGGGAGCGCGGGCACCACTGTCCTGAAAACTGCACCGGAAACTGTCGTTCCACACTCTGAAACACTGTCAGAAAGTTGTCTGAAAGTTGTCTGTCCGAAGGACCAGGGCGCCCAGCGCCTCTGTCCCAAGGACCAGGGCGCCCAGCGCCCCTGTCCTGGCAGGACTAGGGCGCCCAGCGCCCCTATCCCAGTCTTCTGCTCTGCAATTTGACGCAGAGTGCTGTCTTGACCTGTTCTCTCTAGATCTGTATCCTGCGGCGTCGTCCGATTCCCGAAACCTGCAATGATATCTAAAAAAGGGTGTATGGGTGGCTATATAGGGTTTTTCCTTAGTCAAACCCCCACTTTGGTGATTTCCACCTCCACGAATAGCCAAGTTGTTTTGTAAAATGTATTGTGTGTGCAGACCTGGTGTGTGTGCAAGGTCCTAAAATGCAAGAAAGAAAACTAGAGCAACCTAGAAAGTAAACCCTAATTGCTTGTAAATGACAACTTAAATGCTCTAAATCAAGATGCAATGTGATCTAAAGCATGAATAAATGATGTATTGAAGCTTTATGTAAAGACATGAAAACAACATGAAATCATACCCAACCCTCAAGGGAGGAGTACAAGCCAATCTTTAGTCGGTAATCTCCTATTGTTCTTCAATGTCTCCCAAGCCCTAAGTGGATGAATGAATTTGATAGATGCTTGATAGAAGGATGTTGAATGTTGTTGAAGTCTTCAAAGATCTGCTCTTTCGCTGCATATGAGGTTCCTCCAAACAAAAATTGGATCCTTTCAAATGAAGTAAGAGAGCTCTTATGTAGGAAACCCTAGATCGTAAATTCGTCTTTTGGCCAACCTAGAGATTGAATATCCCGCCAATTTCTTGGGGTTAAGCTTTATTTTATGATTGGATCGTGCTCCCAAAATTTTGGGAAAAATGTCCGGGACCATGTGCACTCCAGGCGCCACGGTCCTGACAACTTTTCACCAAATTTTCAAGGCCATCAGATATGATGATTTTAGAGAGAATCCCGAAGTTACAGGTGATTTCGAGATGTTTTGACCCCGAAACCAAGCCCCCAAGTTCAAAATAGGACTTAATTAGGGTTTTTGATTAAGTGGTGTATTGGAGGAATAAAATGCGAAGGGCACGCTTTAGCGAAAGGGCCCAACTTTATGATGCAAAGGATGACGAAATAGGACCTTAGACCTAATTAATTTGATTAATTAAGTGCTTAAGGAGAAATGCAATGTAGAATGTAAAATGCACTAAGGCGGGTGCTAAACTAGGTGTGAAATTGTACCACCCTAGCGAGTGCGTACAATTTACGACGCTACAATAAGATCAAGATTTAGTCTGGTTTCAGGAAGTTTAAATCTTGTATAAGACAAAGCTGATCAAAGCATCTGGTTTCAGGAATGATATATCCTATATAAGACTAGATTAGAATGTCTGGTTCCAGGAAAGATACATCATGTATAAGACATAATCAGATAGATTAGATGTGATTGATTGACAGAATTGATAAGGTTGATTAGATAAAGAACTGACATTTTGTTGATATCCAGTTGCAGGACCAATTAGATATGCTGATGGTGGTTCTGTTGAGGAGGTAACATAAGATTTGCATTGGGTTGACAATATCATGAGAGATGATTCATTAGTCTAATTGTGTATACTTGTGACAATGCTTCGATGATTCCCGTAATAGATTTAGCCTTGGATAAGATGAGCTATAGATTTAGCCTTGGATAAGATGAGCATTTGGGATCCCATGTAAGAATGAAATGCAAGCTAAATGAAAATGCAAATGCAAGTGAAATGCAGAGCTACGACCGAACCAGTCACTGGATTATTGCTTTTTGTCGTCATTGAGCTTTTTGAAATGTAGGAAGTGAGTGCAAACATCAATGGTATGATTAAACCATGATGACCTGAGCACTACTTTCCTAGATTTTGATATGGCAAGTTAACACAAGCATCAAGGTATAATTGAACCAAGATGACCTGAGTGTTGTTTGTGTAAAATAGGCAGTATTAATCATTTCTATACACAAATCAAAAATGTCTTCGATGATACTCTGATGATCATGTCCTGAGACAAATTTGCACATATTAATGATTAATTTATAGACAACATACAAGAAAAATATCATGTTCCTTCCTTGTTTCTCTAGTCAAAGACATCATGGAGTCACTCAGAAATCATGATAGAGAAAAATTCAAGATAGAAAAGTTAAACAATCAAGCTAAAATCATTGTCTAACAAATATCATCAATTAAAAAGTGTGTGATGTGTTTAGATTGATATGTGATAGTTTTGATGATTGATAATCTGATCTTATGTTTTAACGTTGGATGTGTCTCATGTTTGCTTAATAACAATTGTCTGACTATTATTTTACCTATTTGGTTATGCTCAAAATGATCGAAAATTTTGCCCCTAGCTAAGTGCAGGATTTTGCCCCAAGCCTAGAAACAAAGTCATTAGGATATACCCAATGATCCAAACCATGGTGAGATGTATGTGTATGTACAAGGGCTTTATTATTGATATGAATAGCGGTAATGGATAAATGAATGCAAGCGGAAGGATGCATGAACTCATAGATGGAAGAGCTAGCTGACAGATAGTGCCTATTTGCCAGGTTTTCACTAGCTATGTTTATCGCACTTTTTCTCATATTTGATTTTTTTCTTTTTTCTTTTTTTTTTGTATTTTCTGATTTTTCACTGTTTTTGGATTTTTCTGACTTTTCAGTGTTTTTGGATTTTTTTGATTTTTCAGACATAAAACTTCTTCAGATGCATTCTATTGATAGGTCCCTCGAGTTGATCCCCATCTTGTGTTGATAATTGATATGCTCCTGACCCAAATATTGTTGTGACCACAAATGGACCTAACCAGTTTGGTTCAAACTTTCCTTTTTTTTCTCGATCTGTCTGATTGCGTGGATTTTCCTTTAGTACTAGTTCTCTAGCTTGAAATACTCGTGGTTTGACCTTATGATTGTAACTTTGGCACATTCTTTGTTGATATACCTTCAAATGATCAAAGGCATTTTGTCTTCGTTCATGGATAAATTCTAACTCTTGCAGCCTGGATACTCTTTGTTCTTCATCAGGGATAAGGCCTTTTAATGATACTCGTAGAGAAGGTATCTCTACTTCTATTGGTAGTATCGCTTATGATCCATAAATAAGAGAAAACGGTGTGGCACCTGTCGTGTGCAGATACTAGTACGGTAGGCCCATAGAGCAGGATTCAATTGAATATGCCAATCTCTACCAACATCATTCATTGTCTTTTTGAGGATTTTCAAAATAGTTTTATTTGATGCTTTTTCTTGTCCATTCCCCTACGGATAGTAGGGTGTGGAAAATCTATGTTGGATCTTAAATTTCTCACATAGTTCTTGTACATCCTGATTCTTGAATGGTCGGCCATTATCAGTGATAATGGTCATGGGTATGCCATAGCGACAGATGATGTAGTTCAATATAAAGGCACCAATTTGTTTTCCTCTGATATTGTTGAGAGATACTGCCTCAATCCATTTTGTGAAATATTTTGTAGCTACAAGGATGAATTTGTGACCATTTGATGAAGGAGGATTTATCTTTCCTACTAGATCAAGACCCCATTGGCAGAAAGGCCAAGATGTTGCCAAAGCATGAAGTTCTTGTGTTGGTGCATGGATCAAATTCCCATGGATCTAACATTGTTTACATGTTATAGCTATCTGAAAAGAATCTTGTTCCATAGTAGGCCAATAGTAGCCCAAGCGTATGAGTTTTTTTGAAAGGGTAAGACCACTTGAATGAGTGCCACAAATATCATTATGGACTTCACTTAAGGCCTTCTCAAATTATTCTTGTTCGAGACATCTTAAAAGAGTACCGTCTAGACCTCGTTTGAAAAGGGTATCCACGATGATAGTATAATGGGAGGATTGGTGAATAAAGTTTCTCTTTTGATTCTTTGATAGGTCAGGAGGTAAGGTGTTATCTTTCAGGTATGTATAAGTTTGACCATAATGGGAGGAATTGTGTCCGACAAGGTGACAAATAGTTTGGGAATCAGGACAATTATGAGCAGGGTAAAATGACTCTTCCACTAGGAATTGATAATGCTCTTGATTTTCCTATGTCTGAAGTATAGAAGCAAGTGTTGCCATGGCATCTGCTGCTTTGTTATCATTTCTTAGAATTTGATCAAAAGTGATTTCAACAAAATACTTCTTGAAATCATCAACCATCTTTTTGTAAGGCATTAGTTTGTCATCCTTTGTTTGGTAATCATCATTGATTTGATTGATGACAATCTGAGAGTCTCCAAAGACTTGAAGTTGTGTGATGTTTCATTCTACAACCACTTTAATACCTGTAACCAAAGCTTCATATTCTGCTATATTGTTTGTGCACGAAAAGCTTAATTTGTATGCTTTCGGAATTGTATGACCTTGTGGTGTGATTAGAAGAATGCCTGCTCCTGATCCATGTTGTGCTCCATTATTTATTCCTACTCCTAAACTGATATTCAGGTGATGTATTATGAGATATGGATCTACCCCTGGAATGTTTGCATATGACCATCTTTTGATTTGCCTCCTTTTGAAGAGTTCCAAATATTTTTGTGCTTCATGTTTTGGTAGAGAAGTTGCTGGATGTATATCATTTGTGCCAATGGTAATTGCTTCTGTCGGTTCGATCAAAATGGATGACCTTTCTTGATAGTATTTAGGAAAGGTATCAAATCTCCCATCTTCCGGTGCCTCGAGGATTTTTTCACCATCAGATACATCCTTTATTTTTACTTTTTCATGGTCTATTGTTGCCAGTAAATGGTTTTCAACATTAGACCTGATATTGCTTTCTTTATTTTCACTTTTGCGACTAGGAGATTTGGCACCCACTTGATTCAAAGATACGTTAGCGAAATCCCTAGTGGAATTTGTTGTGGGTTTGATTTCATTAAGATAAAAGGATATGGCATGGTCATTAGGAAAGCTATCAATGGTAGTATGTCCTTCATTTTCCCAGTCCATAGGTTCAGGATGGATTAGAGGCAAAGGATCTTTGGGTTGAATTTTTTCAAAGATATTAGGGGTCATGATAGAAATGTCAGAGATTTTGATATGTATTTCAATGTCTAGAACGATACTCTCATCAGAATGACCTTGTGCAAGTAGCTCTTGATTGTCCTCAATTAAGTCCAAGTCAACTGAATGTGATTCTGATCCAAGTAGGCTAGTTCCTAACATTTTCCCTGCATACGCATGAAATAGATTGACATCTACATCTACTTCTTCCCTTTCAATTTCAAGTGGCTCTTGATTTTTTTTCCATGATAGAAAATATTCTTTGTTCCCTCGATCTCTTAGTTGCATTTGTTTTTCCATGCTTGACAAAATTGATGCAAATGATTGTTCCTTGGATTGTGTGTTTGAAGATGTTGCCTCTCTGTTATGTGGAACAATAACCTCTTGAGTTGATTTCAGATTACTACAACCCTGCAAAGGATTTGAATCTGCTGAGATTGTGATTTCCTGTCCATTGTAGGGAAATTTTAAGCACTGATGATATGTTGATGGAATAGCCTGTATGTCATGTATCCAAGATCTTCCCAAGAGTATGTTATATGGTAAGTCCAAGTCTAGAACTTGGCATGATATCTCTTTCTACAAAGGTCCCACTCTGATGGGTAATATCAAAATTCCTTTAGAGGAATGCTCTTCTTCATCACATGTTTTGAATGTGATCTTTTTCTGGGAATCCACTACATCTTCTTAAGATCCTAGAGCACAAACAAGACTCAAAGAGAAAATGTTTAAGCCAGCTCCCCCATCTATTAGGACAAGTTTAACGAGCATTCTATGAATGAGGACTTCAATTTGCAAGGAAACATTATGGGGATGCTACAAGGAATCAATGCTTGGATATGAAGGAGATGAACTTTGAATAGGATCTTCTAAAATAGGTTTGATGACAATCATGGATATCCCTTGGGGAATTTCTTCTCTGGGTGTATTGTTTGGTGATGATGCTATGGAAGGTTTTTGCAAGATTTCAAGAGGTGTAGGAATAGATGCCTTTGGAGAATCAATTTTCTTATGGGGGGATGAGCCATTGCTAGACATAAGTGCACAATTTTGATCTTTCTCAGCCAAGTTCTTTAGGGATCTCTTTAAGAGTTGCATAAAAGAGCTACCTTTCTTTGGAGATGCATTTGAATCCTTGTGAGGTTTTGACATAGTTGGATTTTGATTTTGGACTTGTTTGATTTCTCTGATATGTTAACTTGTTATTCGTATTTTGCTTTGGTATGTCATGTCGCTATGATCTTTAGTTATTTCAAATGTTTCAATTTCCATTTTAGGGGTTCGATTGTCTAAAATTTGTTTTGATAAGTGATCAACTGTCAATGTAGACATGATAGAGTGATATGACACAAAAAGATAATTCAAGTATTTAAGAGTTTGCAAGTTTTTCGATCTTCAATTTTGGAGTGTAATGATGATGATTTTGATAAGAACTAAGTCCAATAGGAAAGATATATCCTATGATGTGGGACAAAGTTATCCTGACCAAATGTTGTAATTTCGTGATAGAGGATGATAGATCCTAATGAGAAACTATGTTTGAGTGATCAGTTTATCAAAGAGGGTGATAATGTACTTTGAGATGTTTCGATCCTGAACTTGTTGAAGGTGAATACTTGAAATTCTTGATGTGTTTATCTTCTAGAGTCTGATTTTGACAGATGATAACTTGACCAAGCAAACCAAGAAGATAATTTTAAGCACAGAGTGACAGATAATAGATGTTTATGATTACTGCAAACTAATCAAGCAAGAATGACAGATCCGAAAAAGGCATGCAAGAAGAGCTCTAGACTAACAAATACAGAAACTCATATGACAAATTACACA